>NW_024610203.1:600000-803808 GCF_016920785.2 Ixodes scapularis
TTGCATTTCCTTATAATATTAAAAAAGAACATTGAGGGATGATGTTTCAGAACAACCTATTGGAGGAATACACTAGTACATGTAGAAGGATGTAGGACACACGCCATATATAACAAGCTGTAGTTGACCGTCCCAGTGGTATGTCTGTCCCTTTTTCTCTCTATATTCTATTTTCCCTAGTTCAGCTGACCTTTTATAGCCGTATATAACTTTTGACTGAAGTTCACGCCCAATGCCAAAATCACCCAATTTTGTATAAAAATATTATATTATAGAACAAATGTGAATGCAAAAAGGAAGCCAACATGACAAAATAAGCAGAGCCCAGCTATACAAACTAGCTCCTCAAACATCGCCTGATCAGAAAGCAATTCTATAATATAAAACTGGTATTCGGTAGTTATGTAAACTGGAGGGTGACAGCAGAAACTTTATGAAACTGCAGGCATCAACAATCATGCCTCGGATGTGCATACTGGCCACGGAGGGATCTACAACCGCTGCCTCCATGACCCTCTCATTGGAGAGAGGGAGTGGCTCTCTCCAGGTCAGTAGATACCCATTTCAATAACTTAGCTTCACTCACTTCTCTGTCTGGTATGACTGCATATGTATATTGTGGGGAGGGTAAGTAGAAAGAACCTCTACAGTGAGCAATTTTTATTTCAGGTACCCCAGCATACAAGCGTTTTGCAGCAATCACGACACAACGATTGCTGCTCAGGGACCTCGAGCACGTCTCACCCGCGGGCCAGACCTACAACCTCGAGTCTTATCACAGTACTCTGACAAGATTTGCCCCCAAGTCTGTTGCATTCAAGCCCGGCATGATGCTTGCCAGGTTTGTCTTTTGTCAAAAAAGTTGGCACACCTGAAAGAACCCAGTCTAGCTTTGTGTCAGGTGCGCAGCCAGGAAGCGGGCCTATCGTGTTTCAGCCCAGCCTACAGCCCTCCAACCCTTCCCCTTCCCCCTGCCTCCGGAGTGTGGTTCCACTCCTATCCTATGCTCAAGGCGCCATTTTGCATGTCCAGTGCAAAAAAATGTTTCCATGCCCTCGGCACCCCCACACGCCAAGAGCTCCACCCCCTAGCCCCCCCCAAGAGCTCCACCCCTTAGCCCCCCCTTCCTCCCTTCCCCCCCCAAAAAAGTCTCTGGCTACGCCACTGTTTTTTGTTAACACTTCCCAACAATGCTTTTGACGGTGGACAACATTTCTGCTTCAGAACCAGGCTGGCTGCCCTCCATCATAATGAGAACTCCACAAGAAGCCAAGCCCTCACAAGGGACGGACGTCTCAAGTGGAAGAGGAGAATGCAGAGGGCAAAGAAGGGGATCGAGACCGTCAAGAAGGAGAAAACCAAGCCTACCTATGGTATGACATAAACAAGTGTGTTGCACTGGGCTTTTCTGAGATAACTGCAAATGTTACCAGTAGCCACTTGTTTGGTTTAAATTTTTTTTTTTGTATAAAGCTTCCCCTATGCTCTCAATTATTACAGCGTACGTCGGCGCACTTCTCCACGAAGTTGTCGCTTGCTGCAACGAGTCGTCCTCCTTCAAGGAGGCACTGGAAAAGACCCGTCAGGAAGAAGTCCTCCCCATGGCGGCGCTGTACCCAAGGCTCCCCAAAGAGCAGCTGGTGGCGCAGAGAATGTCGCGCTTCAGCCGGGGGGCGCCAGGACACTCATGAGGTGAATGCTCCATACAGATACCTTGCAGCTAATTATTTAGCATGAGGATTAGGGGTATGCCAGCTCACCTGGCTTTTTGGGACATAAATCCTTAAAGGGACACTGACACACCCAAAAAAGTTTTTTTAGTGTTTTGCCAGGCGATTCATTATGGTGTCGAAAGACCACCAAATCAATATTTTGCAACAGTGTCACATATATTTTTTAACAAAGTAAGAAAACGCAAATGTTGCGCTTTGAGGCGCTCTTTCGCTAGGTATTCGTTGATGACATTGAGGTCGAGAAAGAATCGCAGCACCACCGGCTTGTGTTAAACGGTCTATTCGACTGCCCGTTCTCTCACGGTCGAGATTCCCCGTCCCCCCCTTCTTCTCACCCCAGACTAAATGTCTCATGCCGGTGGTGTCCATTGTTGTTTTCAACAGCAACTGCTCGAAACTGAAACCAAAACTGGACTGGGGAGGAAGAAGAAATATAGAGAAGGAGACAGCGGGGGGAAGCCACGTGGCTGTGCAACCTTTTTTTGTCTTCAATCGACATATTTCCGGCTTTTTAAAAGCCACAAAAAATTGGTATGATATTTAATTTTTATTTTTAATATTGAGTGTTTGCCTTCAATGGCCCACGACGTTGATTATATTTAGTGGTTGTGTCTAAACCAACCAAAAACGGCACGTGACCTTGGAGAAGAAAATAAGCGCGACTCAAACCGGCCAGCTCTTGATTGGCGGTTTTCGGGCGAAAAGAAAATGAACTTCGGGCCGCAAATTGTGTTCTGGGTAGTTGTGCTCTCATATGTCATGTACAAATAAAAACCTTGGCGAGCATAAACACCAGGTCAGTGTCCCTTTAAAGTTGGCAAGATTTTCATGTGCAATCACACTTTTGGCAACTTCATGCCAATACATCTCTCAGAAGGGACAAAATGTGAAGATTACAAGAGAATAACTAGGTACAAACAGCAATAATTGTATCATATTGCACCCCTTAAAATTTGAAAAATATAGCATCCTTATGGACTTTTAAATTTTTTTCGAACAGCCAAGCCCAGAAACTGAACCTAGGCCAATCTTTCTTGTAACTGCAAGGATTGTGGGAGTGCATTGTTTTCAAAATTCTAATACTGAATTTGGTCATACTATGGAGTAGAGTCCACTATACAGGCATTCACACTGCAGGGCTTAAAGCCCATCTGATAAGCAAACTTCCGTGTTTATCTTGGCTTATCTGGAGATGGGTTTTCTAGAAATAAAACTCCTCACTCAGAGACAGTGCAGTGTACACAGGCTGTTACATCTCATACATTACATAAATCTTAGAAGCGTTTCAGGACTTCATCTGACCATATCACTAATTCTTAAAAATGGCTTGATATCTCGCAATACATGTATAAACATTCACAGCATCCAGTCAGCTTACTTTAGCTTTTTTTTTTATTACATACTAAAAAGCACACTATTTCTATCAATACTTATATCTCTCTGTGGCACTGGTATTAAGTTGTTTGCCCAGTTTTAAAAAAGTTCAAAATGCAGTCAAATGTTTATTAAAGTTTATACACAGTTATTTGTGGGGCTGAATCAAAGAATAACAAGCTCTGCTGATTTACAGGGGTGCAATTAACTACAGCTAAAGCTAGCTGTTACTACTTTGATACTTGTGGTTTCAGAAGGATCTACTGCACAAGAGACCACCGACACAAGAAGTGAACCAACCTCAGCTATCCACTGGTGCGGAGTCCAGAGAGGGGTACCGGAAGCCAGTGTACCTCTGGGAGGGAAATGTTTTTCTTATTTTATGAACAGCACATGCTGGCAAAACTCGCCGGTTTCCAGTGCCCAGGCGACCCCACATCCAGCGGGTGAATTGCCGGTACGCCACAAAGCGATACTTCCTGCAGAAAAGAAAAATCGAGCTTTTGTTTTTGTAGACAGGAAATGAACAGTACCTGGAAAATCTAAGCGAAGTCCTTTTTCGGGAGGACGTCCAGCTCCCTTGTCACACGGTGTTGAATGTTGGGAAGCACAATCACACAGATCCCAGGTCTAAATAAAACGGACAATTTCACGCTTGAATGCCCACTTCCTCCGCTAACATTCATACTGTGAGTAGACGATCCTGTATGTTTTCTTTGCGACATGCAGTTCCAAGCTTGCCAAATTGACAAACATCTTCGATGCTGTCCTGCCTTTCTTAAAAATGTTTAAACCCGACATAAACCTACCTCAGAGTAACAACCTGTTAAATACTTTTGCACATGCAGAAAGACAAAAGTTTTCTTGGTGCATTGTGATAGCGGTGGTGCAGTCAAACTGGTTGGTGAGCAGGGCGGGGCATAGATACTCCAGAGAATATTCAGGAATACAAATACTGAGATATATGTATTTTGAGGCCTAAAATACAGATGCTATATATCTGTCTTATGCAACGGGATGACCCTGAGACACCTCTGAAAAACATTGAAAAAGTATTCTGGAATACAGATACAGACACTTATAAAAATACATTTGTTCCTGAACGGTGCTACGTGGGGAGGGCATACTGTTGAAATTAGGGCTAGTTGGTGAAGCATGTTTAGGGGTCAAACAGCGCAAACAAGGTACTCTTGCAATACATTTGTATCGCAATACTGCCCAGCCCTGCTGGTGAGATCGGTCTATCTGCAGTATTCCTGTGTTTTTAAAATAATAATAGCGGGCGATTGTCCACAGTGGGTGCTTCTGCAGTATTTGACAGTAGTGTCACCTGTCACGCCAACTCCCATTATTTTGACAGGCTGTTATCTATAGGTCTAAGATATGTGGTGCAGTTGGCCTATGTGTATATACTACTGCCTTTCCATGTAATAAAAACACTGTTGATATGTTTAACTGTGTTGCAGTCTATTTTCTATGCGCGGTACATTGCTACTTGCTAGGAATGAGATTAATCCCTAGAAAAGCATATATGCTTGCTTTGTCAAAAGTAAATTTTGTGCAAAATCAAACAAAATATACACGACAAAATGAAAAAAAGGAAAAAAAAAGCAGTGATTTAATTTGGGATATTTTTGGCAAGACAGTAAATGCGTAAACCTTTGAGCAATAAGGAGTCGTGCATGATGCATAATTTTCACCAAATAAGATGCAGAAATTGAAGAACAAATATAAAGCTCAAAATTATGAACACAAGGAAACCATGCAAGTTTGGGCTTTCGAAAACATGAACCCATACTAAAAGGTTCCGTGAGTCACCGCACTCACACAAGTCCCTAAATGTTTACATGTACATAATCACGGTTTTCGTTTTGGGTACTGTGACGTCTGCGCCACGGCTAATTCGGCTAGGTTGCCTCATGCCAACCCTCATGCCCGCCTACTCACTCGTGCAGCTGGTGTTGAAGCTCACGACCGCTCTCAAGGACTTCGCAGTATGCCACCGCAAGAACGGCAACATCTAAGCATAGCTTCGAGAAGTCTCCGTCCAACGTGATGCACCGCGTCGGTTGCTTCCGTACGGCCGGTGCGAGCTGTCGGCATCGCAGTACAGCGGCCGCAGTCGCACCTGTTTGATTGCAAAAAACAGTCGTTAAAAGCCGAGCTCCCCGATTGTGCGCGGAATGTGATTATGGGAATAGCTACAACGAAAACGCTCACCAATCTGTGCTTCCAACTCGACGAGGTGGCGGTGGCTCCGGTAGTGGAGCGGTAGGAAGCACGCCCGGAACTTCGTCGAGTTGGGGCCGAGAAGCCTCGCCAGCGCGCTTCAGACGCTTGCGAGGAGTGTCCTCGTACGGTACTACTCCCAGTTCCGCACTTCTATGGAGGATTCGGACCTCCAACTCCGACAGACCCGGTAAATTCATGCCGGCAAGCGCGGTGGAGGGCTGAAGCGAGCAACGAGCCGTTGACGCGTTGCAGAGGAAGCGGCCATTAACGTAAGCCGTAGCCGATTGGCCAGTCACTACGCCAGGCCAGGACCAACCACAAAGCCAGGACCAAAGACGTAAGAGGGAGGTTTTTTTCTGCTTTTTTTTTGCTTTTTTCTTGTAATTTTAATTTGCCTATAACTTTTAAAATAAAGCGAATTTCGAGAAAAGAAAAAGTTCCCCGAGTTACTACGTTCAGTGCGCTCAGGACTGGTGCAAATTAAAAAATAGTAAAAAAGGCATTGCAGGGCCCCTTTAAACCAAAACAATCTTCCTTTTTTTTTCAGTATCTTAGCACTAGCACTGCAACGAGACGCGCAGTCGTCCGGATGATCTCATCGTCGCGGCGCGAGACTTGAACCCTTGACGGTCAAATGCACGTATTCGCTCAGCGTACTTCCCAAACGTCGTAGGAATAAAGAGGGGCCAGTCATAACAATCTCAAATTGTCGAAGAAAAAAGAAAAAAGGAGAAAGTTTGTTACAGAAGACCCTCTAGCCGAGGCAAACCTCACATGCTTACCCGACCCCGCACAGCCTGTTTCTCAAATTCAACGCTGCCGTTAAATCCAGCGCCTCGGTGGAACATCTTTATAGCTTTGCTGGGGACATCTTTAGGAGGGAAAGGCGAAAACTCTTCTATCAAAACCTTTGAAAGTCAATTGCTTCTGCAAGCGGATAAACTATTTTCGTGAGAACGCAAGCCATAAAGTGACTGCATTTATTTTAGGCTCGCAGGGTTTTTCACGGATCAGAACTGCTGTTCATTTTGCTACCACAAAAATATAAAAAAGTAAATTCGAAAGTAACTTCAAAGTAACTCGCTACTTTTTTACAGTAGTTAGTAGTTTACTCAATTACAAATGCGTAATTTCTACTCTACTCCAATTACTTTTGGCGTCGATACTCAGTAACCTAACTTAACTACATTTTTTGAGTAATTTGTACATGTCTGCCACACCCTCAGAAGGGGCTTGATAACGTGGAGCTTGTTCTCTTTTTTTATATCCTAATCCAGCTGCCTTGACTTCATGATAAATATTTGTATGAACAGTTTCAGGTCTTGGTGTGGTAGGCCAAGGGGCAATTTTGGGCACTCTTTCGCAGAGGCAGCAAGGAAGTCTGCTTTCTCATTGCCAGGAATACCCACGTGGCTTTGGACCCAGCAGAATTTGATTAGGTGTCCTTGTTAAAGTGCTTGATTTAGCCGAACCCGAAGACGTTGCACAAGAGAGTTCTTGCTGTCTGTTAAGGACGAAATTGCTACAAGAACGCTCTGGGAATCGACAAACAAAATTGCTTTCATGATATTGTTCTCTAATAAATACTCCACAGAAATTAAAATGGCGTACAATTTAGCTGTAAAAATACTTCCAAGAGTGTTAAGCTGTCGAACGTTCCTGAAAGCAATGGAGTAAACCGCACATCCCGCAAAAGCTGATGTTTTAAACCCATCAGTGTAAAAATGCAAATCATCCTTGTATTTGTGTTCCAAATCGAAAAATTCCTGTTGAAGAACAAATGGAGAAAGAGCTTTCTTTCTGTACTTGGCAGTGACCAGTCACAGGAGATTGCTGGAAGGTCCCAAGGCGCAACTGTCTCATTGCTCCTCAGCAAAACAGCCTCACCAAAGGGAAGATGGAGCGATGTTGTCATCCCTTGAACTTTGAAACTCAGTGGCTGAACAATACAAGGCTTGTTTTCAAAGAGTCGGAAGGATCTGGAAGGTAGGAGGGCATCAAAAGTGGGATGTTGAGGATAGCTGTATATCCTGCAAGCATAACAAAGACTCAAATATTGTCTTCGTCTTTTCAGGGACATTTTATGTGTTTCAGCATACAAGCTCAGCAAAGGTAATGTTCGAAATGCCCTCGTAGCGAGTTGGAGCCCCAGATGATGGAGGGAGGCCAACACCTTTAGGGCAGACGGACGCGCCGACCCATAAACAATCGCGCCATAGTCAAGGCGGGACCGCACCAGGGAGTTATAGAGTCGCAAGAGGCACCGTCTGTTAGACCTCCAGGACGTATGCGACAGAACTTGAGGATTTTTGATGAACGGAGGCATTTATGTTTAAACTCTTTCAAGTGGGGTATAAAAGTGAGCTTTTTATCAAACATTATCCCTAAAAACTTGTATTCTCCTTCACAGATATAGCAACGCCATTCAAGTGCAACACTGGATCTGGAGACAAGCCACGGCGGAGTGAAAAAGGAACACAGATTGTATTTACGGGGGAGAACCTGAAGCCATTTTGATCAGCCCATTCGCTCATCCTATTGATTGTGAGCTGCAATTGCCGTTCACAGCTGGACAAGTTACAAGAAGAAAACAGTATCTGCACTTAGTCAACTTACATTGAATGGGATACAAATGGTGGTATAACCTTAGCCAGACTATTAATCTTCACGGCAAAAAGTGTTACGCTTAATACTCCATCCTGAGAGACGCCATTCTCTTGGAGAAAAACATCCGATAGGATGGAGTCCAAACGCACTTGGAAGGTCCAACCCGTCAAGAAACTTTGAATGCAGCGAAGCATGCGATCTCGGACACCATATGAGTACAAGTCTCGAAGGATCGCATACCTCGAAGTAGTATCATAAGACTTTTCGAAATCAAAAAAGACAGAAACACAATGCTGGTGATGGACAAATGCTTCCCGAAAAGAAGTTTGCAGGCGGATAAGGTGGTCAACGATGGAGCGGCCCACTTGGAAGCCGCACTGATTTCTATCAAACACACCATCTGCCTCAAAAAAGTGGACAAAACGGCGATTAATAAGTCTCTCGTAGGTTTTGCCCAGGCTGCTTGTCAATGCAATTGGGCGATAGCTCGTCGGTAAAGAGGGGTCTTTGCTGGGTTTCAGTAGAATAATTATGCGTGCCATTTTCCAACAGTCAGGAAAACAAGCATCATCTCACAATAAATTAAAAAAGGTGAGCAAACTGTTTAGAGATTCAGGTGACAGTCTCCTTAGCATCTCGCATTGAATCTTACCCGCCTAGCCGCAGAGTCTTTTTTGACGCCGAGAGTCAGTTCAAGCTCGCACCATGTAAATGGCTTGTTATATGTAACACCCTGAGCACCAGAAAAAGAAATAGCTTGTTTTTCTGCTGCTGATCGAATCCTCTTAAAAGACTCACTATAATTGGCCGAGTTAGACACTTCCTGGAAGTGTTTACCAAGAACATTTGCTTGTTCCTCAAGCGATGTTGCTGATGAAAAAAGGGGTATTCTGAAAGACCGATAGACTCCCGTGATCTTCCTAAGACGATCCCACACTTCCTTTGAAGAAACAAAACTACTCAAAGAGGTCGTATACTTTCTCCAGGAACTGCCTTTAGCTTGACTTCGCGTCCAGCGAGCGTTGGCTCTCCTTTTCTTGAATTCAAGTAAATTCTAGGAGTGGGATAACGTCTGAAGATACACCATGCCTTGTTTTGCAACTTGCGTGTTGCACCTCTTCGGGAGTCGTCCAGACGTCTGGGGGATACTGTGTGATGCGGCATTTATAATCGCTTCTGTAACATACAGCGTGGCATCTTCAGAGCTCATGTTTACAAGAACAGACAAATCAATAAAAGCCTCCAAACAAAAAATAGACCAGTCAGCCTTTTCCGATTTCCACCTTGAGAGTTGTGTCGGAATAGAAGGAATTGCCATTGTGCTTTGTAGAACAATAGGTAAATGATCACTTCCAAAAGGCTTATTTAAAACCTTACATGAAAAGCATGGAAGTAAAATTAGTGTTGCGATAGAAAGTCCAATCGATGTAAATGATTGATGTGCTGCACTAAAAAATGTGGGATCCCTACCATTAAAAAGACACAACCCAGATGATAATAAAGAACGCTCTACGACACCTCCACGTGTATCCTGGCGAGCACTACCCCACAAAAGATAGTGGGCCTTAAAATCGCCTAAAATGAAGAAAAAAACTTTGAAGTAATTGTTTTACAAGTGACTCAAGTTCACTCATATGCAGTGGAGAGTTTGGTGGCAGATAAACAGAAACAACTGTGATCAAATGGTCAACAAGAAGGTGCACCGCTACAGCCGCTAAGGGCGTAGAAAGGGGGATCTCGGAGCAAGCAACACCACGCTCCATCACTAGTGCCGCTCCTCCCGACAAATTAGGGGAGAGTCTATCTTTCCTAAAAACTTAGTGCCGACTTAAAATCTGCGTCTGATTGTTATTTCAATGTGCTTCTTGCAGGCTGAGTGCAATGGGTCTCAGCTCGTCCCTAAAATAATTTACATCGCTAATATTTCTCATTAGGCACGGCAGTTCCACTGCAAAAAAAATGGAAATTGGTCATTGTTTTAAAACAAGTTAAAATCCGAGTAAAGAAGAAACGCTGGGAGAATAAATAAAAGTTCTAAAGCTGCCGCATGTGGCAAAAATTAATTCGCAATGTCACGTTCGTGGGATCACCGGTTATTTCTTTTGTACTTACTCTTAATAGTCTGCCACTCCATGTCGTCTTGGTCAGACGCATGAGTGGAGACTTCTCCACACTCATCCATGGCCTCAGTTTCCTGAGGCGCGGTTTTTTCTGCAGGTTTCTTCAGGTTCGGGGAACGGAACCCCATGCCCCGCCTGCGACCAGACCCCACCAAACAGGCAGAGGAGGTGCTTGGCGAAGCGTTGCCCAAGTCCATCCGTTCCTGTCCCTAAAGGGGTATTCACACGAGGGAGAAATCCCCGGGATTTCTCCCTCGTGTGAATACCCCTTTAGGCGCTGCAGGTGCGGCACGAGAGCCATGCCACTCCTTCGATGATGCTCTCACCAGGGATTGTGGGCGAATGTGTCGGCCCTTCTCCCTGGAAGGAGACTGCGGAGGAGGGACGGTTGCGGTAGCCACCGGCCCATCCTGGGTCTGGGAAACAGCCTGAGAGGAAAACGGCTTATGTCCCGCTGTAGCGCGAGGGTTCGCACTTTGGCTGGGAGGGTCGGTAGACCACCTAGCCAAGATTGCACGCCCCGGAGGCTGAATCTTCAGCTGGGGCGTGGGGGACTGCCGTGGCTTCCCATAGTCCAGAAAGGACGTCTGGGGTGCCACTGCAGCCTTCAGTGGTACAGGTCCCCGCTGCACCACTTGTGCGTAGCCGGCTTTCCGAACGAATGCAAAGCGAAGGCGTGCTTGAGGGTGAAGAAGGTTTTTTTTAACTTTCAAAATGAGGACCTCTTTCTCGTCTTTCCAAGTCTTGCATGATCTGAAATATGCTGGGTGAGTTTCTGGGCAGTTTACACAGTGTGGGTTGCTGGTACATGCGGTCTTGCTACACTTTGCACAGGTGGCCTTTCCACGGCAGTTTGAGAGCCATGGCCAAATCTCTGGCACTTAAAGCATCTACGGGGGTTCGGCACATAAGGCGGAACCCTGCAGCGCAGGTAGCCAGCCCCCACAGCTTCAGGAAGGACGGTCGATTGGAAGGTGAGTACATGTTTTGTCTTCAGCTCGTTCCCGTCACGACGCATGGTGATACGCTTTGCAGCTGTGACACCTTGGTCAAAGAGGCCTTCAACAATTTTACTCTCACAGCTGTCAAGAAAGTCATCCTCGGAGATAGGCCCTTGAATGCTGTTTAACGTTTAGTGGGGAGAGACAGACCGCGCAGGGTCACGGACTTGTAGAAAGTTCTCGTTCACTCTTGCTGCGGACATAACTATCGTTCATCCCTGTTTTTGTTGTTCTAGAAAGTGCTTGTTCATTCTCGCCCCGAGCGCGCTACCCTCGAACCTTCTCCGCCGAATCTTCGAGATACTGACTCACTCTAGATAAGAGGCCGCCCGCGACCTTGTCGAGTCAGTCTCGCCCCAGCGCTCGATTCTGCTGACACGCCGACTTCGACGCCCGCGACGCTCTGCTTTCTTCTGTTTCCTTCTTTATTTTTGGCACAAGTTCGCCACATTAAACGTTTATTTATTTCTGTTTATTTATTGTTTATTGGTCACGACTCACCACCCGTGACATTCTGGTGGAGGTGCGGGGTACCGCATGCCCGTGCAGCGTTCCCCTCCCAGGACCCGCAGTGCAAGCCCGACTCCAAGCTCGCTGAGAAGACCACTCAGCGCGGAACCTGAAACTCGGACCAGCCGCCGCACCAAGGGAGAGGATCCGGAGTACGGTTTGCTCCTGGATAAACCCAAGCCGAAGAAGACGACGATGGACAACCAGTCGCAGGCCCCCGCCGCTCCTGCCGTCGTCTACCTACCCGTCGCTCCTCGGACACCGGCTCCGTTCCACGGCGAACTCCACGAAGACGTTGAAGATTAGATCGACCAATTCGAACGCGTCGCCCGCCACAATAGCTGGACCAACGAGCAACGGCTGCAAAACGTGTATTTCTCGCTCGAGGAGACTGCCAGAAGCTGGTACGAAAATCACGAGTCTTCATTGACATCCTGGGACATTTTCAAGAGCCAGCTGAAGGCGACATTTGTCAACCAGCACCGCCGAGAGAGAGCCGAAGACTTACTGCGTACCAGGACTCAAGGCCCCAACGAGAGCATCACCGGCTTCGTGGAGGATGTTCTGCGCCTAAGCGCCCGCGCCGATCCTCAGGCTACCGAGGAGAAGAAGCTGCACCACCTGATGAGGGGTGTGAAAAGCGAGATTTTCGGCGGTCTCATCCGGAATCCCCCAACAACAGTCGACGAGTTCATCACGGAGGCGACAAATATGGAACGGGCCTTGCTAGCCCGCGCCAGACACTACCAACGACACCCTGGCGTAACTACTCTAGCGACATCTGGATCCGACCTGGGCACCACCCTCCCCGACATCCGTGACCTTATCCGTGAAGCCGTCCGGGAGGAGGAGGAATTGAAGAAGTTGCTACCTGCTGCCACAAGCCTGGATACGCCCTCAGTCGCCGAGATTGTCCGGGAAGAACTTCAGCAGGCGCTGCAGCCAGAAGTCCTCGCCAGCGCCGCTCCTGAACCACCGAAGCTGAGCTACGCCGCAGCTACCCGACGACCACCGCCCCCTGCTCACCCGTATACGGCGCCACCTCGACGTGAACCTCTAGCGCCGCAGTATTCACGACGCCATGAAGGTCGGGCGTACGTCCGCCCAGAACAAGCTGCTCCACGAAAGACCGACGTGTGGAGGACGGCCGATCGACGCCCGTTGTGCTACCACTGCGGGGAGGCCGACCATATCTACCGTCGTTGTCCCTACCGGCAAATGGGCCTGCGTGGGTTCCACCCGAACGACCCACGCCCGAGGTACGGCGAACGCCCTCACGACATCGAGGAGTACCTCCGACGTTCCCCCTCCCCAGTGTCGTCTCTCCGCCGTGAAGCCCGCTCCCCATCGCCACGACGTTCAGCCTCCCCAGCGCCACGATCCCGCCGAGAGAGCCTGTCTCCCCTGCGTCGTCGGGAAAACTGAGTGCGGCAACGCCTGGAGGTGACGTTGCCGAAAACGACGGAAGCAAACAGCCTCCAAGAACGCCGGAGCGCTCCCACTCTCTCGACGCCCCGCATTGCACCGACGCGCCTGCAACGGTGTCCAACAACCTAAACGTTGTTATCGATGGCCAAACCGCATCGGCACTCGTTGACACCGGGGCAGACTACTCAGTATTGAGTGGGAGGCTCTCTCGCCACCTTCGAAAAGTCACGACGCCGTGGGATGGACCGCAGATACGAACCGCCGGAGGACACCTCATCACGCCTGTCGGAAGGTGCACCGCTCGCGTCGAAATTCACGGCGAGACGTGTCCTGTGAAATTCGTCATTCTACAAGTCCGTGACCCTGCGCGCGGCAATAACCAAAAACAGACGTTAAACCTAGTAGTGCACTACTCTGTTGATATGTTTCCACCTCAACAAGTAAATTGCCAGAGCTCATTTTCTTTGCTTTGTAGTTTTTCCAAATTGCACCTTCAAGTACCTTTGCTACTAAGAATGGGGACGTTTGTGAGAGTTGTTTATTGCCTTCAGAATGAACGACTAAAAACTTGGAGAATCTTGGAGGAAGGTCAGGTGTCTTCGCAGTGATGACTACGGTGTGGACCCTTTTCAGGGCCCGATCAGTGGTTTTTTGCCTAGAACCCATAAAGATGGGAGAAAAGTTCAGTGCCCGGGTGCACCAGCCTCCACGGAGCCCACCAAGCGGGTAGGTAATTTGCCATAGCAAGATGCGCTTGGCTGACACAATTACTCTACCAGTGCTGCCCGGGCACTATCCCTAGTGTGGTTGCAGTGACAGAACCTGTTTCCACCCAAGGTTGGCCTTTGCCGCCTAAGAAGGTGAAAAAGGAAGGAAGTGAGTGTAGAAGAAAAGAGAAAGAGGTGGGAGGAAAAGTGAAAGAAAGAAGAAGAGGGTAGAAGAGGCGACCGACTGAATCATCCTGGTCGGGCCAAGCCAGGACATCCGTCTACGAGAAGCAGGGGCCGAAGCAGTGTATTGCCTCGCTCGGGGGGCCCCGAAATGTCGAAACGTACCCGGGGCTCAGCTCAACCACCAGAGTCCCCTTTCTCCCGGACACGGGTTAAGCCACGCACAGCCAGACGTGGGTGGACGAACCCACATGGCTCGGGGTTCGTAGTGACGCCACTCACGAAGCACCTACTAAAGTAGGTGCCCCTGCATACGGGTATGGTGGCCTACGTGGCTGGGGTCCGTGGTGACGCTACTCACGAAGCACCTAGCACCTAAGGTGCAGGCGCCCCCTGCGGAGCTCGGGGTCCGTGGCGACGCCACTCGCCAAACACCTTCTTTCACAGGTGCCCCTGCAGAGGAAAGTGGAGAAGAGGGCACATAAAGGCGAACGTACTTAAGGCTATCCATTTGCTCTTTTTTTTGCATTCGAAGGCTGCGTTTTGTTCGTGCCTTGTTTCTTGTCCTGAGCTTGGTCGCTTGACTCCAAGTCTGCAATCGGTTAAGCTCCTATAGACGCTTTGCAGCAGCTGTGCATGGGCGCCGCCATAACTGACCTTCCGTTTTTGTTTCATCTTATTCCCTTTACTTCACTTCATGATTACCACAGCAAGACAGGTTATTGCCATTTTACTTTGCACTGTGTCCTTCTCCGTAGCATTGGCGTTTGTGTAGGCTCGTCAGCGCCTGTTTCAGTGGATCGGCATATCGGTAAGGCAAGAGAAGGTCAGCTATAGCGGCTGTAATCTGGCGCGTGTGCAAAGCGTCTATAATGTCCCCCTATACACCCTCATTTGATGACTTTCCATTTGCTCCAAGTGCTAATTTGGCTGCGCTTCTTTGTTGAATTTCAAATTCTGATTGAATCTCTGATTTTATACGCAGCACCCCAATGCCAAAGGGCAGTCCTGCTACCACCACTCCTTTCCATATACCTCTGACCATTTGATATCTATTAAAGTTTCATAGTGCGTTGAGTTTTGTAATAGATCAATTTGCCCTTTTCTAATTATATTCTCCTCAAGTACATCTAGATATTTTTTTTTCACATTGAGCCAGACTCCCAGATATATTTATTTTCCTACGCGGTCTATTACAATGTCTTGCGTCCTCATGGGATTCCTGTTTTCGTCGTTAAACACCATTTCTCAAGATTTGTCACTACTAAACCTCATGCAGAAGGTGTCCCTTCCCTCTCAACATATTCCAGCTAGTACCTGTAACGCATCCTGGTTACCTGCCATAGTACTATGTCGTCCGTATACCTCAGGCCCGATATTACCTGTACTGCGTTTCTCCATCCTTCTATATAACGCACATCAAAACCTAAGATGCTCTACTCTGATTTTCTTTGCATTTGACTGAGATATATCCCAAAGAGTAGAGGTGACAGTGAACAGCCCTGCCCGAGCCCTTTTTTTCTTGCTGCGGTGTAGTTTCTGCTTTCCATGTTATAACTACGTTATTGTGTGTATTATACCTGCTGAATAAACCTAACCAAATCTGCATCTAAGCTATACTCCTTCAGCTGGTCCCAAAGTTTTTCTTGGCTGACATTATTCTACGCTCCTTTAATATCCAATGAAGCTAACCATAAAGGGGTTTTGTTCTTCGTTGCTATTTCTGTCCATCGTTTAGCGGCGAATAAGTTATCTTCAAGTCTTCTATCTCTTCTGAATCCGTTTAAAGCTTACCCAGTATTTGGATACTTTCTGCCCATTCCTCCGTTCTCCCCTTTACTATCTGCATAGCTAATTTATGTATAACTGAAGTTACCGTTATTGGGAGATATGACTTATTGTTGTCTTTGTTTCCTCTGCCTTTATATATTAGTCTCATTTAACTTAGTTTCTAATCAGTGGGTACCTCTCCTCTAGACCGAATATAAACCTGGAGGTTGCTAACAAGGGAAGGCACAGAACCCACTGTCAACTTGGAACAATAGTAGCAGAGAGAACAAAAGAGGAAGAAAAATGACATATTCACCCGCTGTCCGTGAAACACAACACTGCCACAGTGCTGCACCTTCGAGTGAGTCAGTAGGACGCCTCTTAATCTTCGCCGGAGACGTATTCTCTAAGAAGCGGAAAAACATGACTCATGAAAACTTCGAGAGGGAGCTACTGTTTAGTGCAGCGACTACTGAAAAGAAAAGAATAAATCATGAAGCAAAAGCAGTTGTGTATTTGGTTGTCAGAGTAACAAGAAAAATACCTCTATACTATTGAGGTAAACTTACGTATTCTTTTTTGAGCATCGGTAACAAGTAACGTGTTTAGTTACATTTGAGCGAGTCACGATTAGGTACTTTTCTGGGGTAACGTCTATATGTGTGTGCATGATACAGGCACCATCAGCTTCCCTGTTAATTTTAGCAGAGAAATTCACGTCATGTCACCTAAACACCTTCAGTTTCTCTATAAATGTTCAAAAAAAATTTCACGTGACATCCAAAAGTGCTCCATGCTAACGCCTTTAAACGCAAGCGCGTGCTTGCACGCGCAAAAAAGGTAAAAACAACAAAAAACACTCCAAAACTACTTCGAATACACCAAGAAAAATTCTCATAAGATGCGGCTTCTAAAAAGACCTCTGGTTTTGTTTTATAAAATTAATATTTACTTAAAACAGCAAAGTCAATCCCTCAACATATTTAAGAAAGCAGCACTGTTAGAACGAGCAAGTTTTTTTTGTTTTTTTTCCAGTTTTCTTCCTTCAACTGAAAGGGTTTTAACGAAAACTAGTAGTTTAGCGGAATGTGGCTATATTGGGCACCAGCCTCGGCGGTAAATGTTGATTTTCGTCATAGCCTCACTACCAAAGATATAAAAAAAGACGACGTCGCTTTGATGCTATTCGTGTCCAGCAGTGCGTCAACGAGATTAGTTTCTATGACGGCACATCTAGCTCGAGCGGAGGCCTCGGCAATTAAGCTGAAAGCCCACCCTCACTTAGTGTGATTCTAGAACAAGAGATGGCGCTGGCATCGTCATCCAGATCTAGACATCAGCAGATAAAGTCGGGTATGATGGCGCCTCGATAGAGTATGCATTTTGCCTTCTCTTCGAGTGTGTCGTCCCTGGTCGTTGTTTTGTTTCTCGAAACCTGAAGTTTCTAGGGAGTGGGATCCGGTTTGTTGGCCGTGTTATGCAGATGAAGGATTTGATTACCGACGGCACCGAGCGACCAAGTGCGTCGCTTTCTTTTTTACTTGTGTTTTAGTATTTGCTGCCTTTTTTAACGCTTCGATCATTATCTCAATCGGACGGATGCTTCGGCTGCATGAAAGCCGGCATAGTCTCGACGTTCAGCAAAGCAACGCTCCTCGCTGGGGCACGTAATTTATTTCCAGGTTGATTCGCCGAGAAAAAAAAACAAAAAACGCGACGTGTCATTGCCAAAAAAAAAAAAGCGTTTTTTTTTTATATAAAGAATAAAAAAAAAGCTTTTTTTTTTCTTTTCTTTTCCTCGGCGAATCAGCCTGGAAATATATTACGTACCCCAGCGAGGAGCGTTGCTTTGCCGAACTTCGAGACTATGCCGGCGTTCATGCAGCGGAAGCATCCGTCCGATTGAGATAGAAAGAAAACTAAACAAAAGCGTCAGAAAGTCGTTAAAAAGTGTGAAACGTCCCACTCGCCATACGTTTGGTTGTGTGGTCGTAAAGAGAACATCATTTTACATGCACCTGTGTTTTTTTTTTTTTGTTTTTTTGTTATTGCGGTCGTGATGTATGCTTACTATTTGATTTTATTATTATACCGCGAGTCGTTTAAACTTGCAAGTGACAGATTCCCTAAAATATTTTATCTATAATACGCCAATAATAAGCACAAAATGCTTTCTTTGTATTTTTTTGTCGGGAGCCTGGTTCTAGGCCTCTTAGCTGTTTATTTCTACAAAACACGGAGGATGGGGAACACCTATCGAAATGGAGGTTTTATAGTACCATGTTTTGGTACAAACCAGTCCAGAATAGCTCTCAGTATCCTTTCTTAGTGAGAGGAAGGGTACGTTCAGAGCAGTATCCCTTGTTTATGCAATGTTCAGTTAGGTAAATGCATTAAAGGGCTGAAGGAGCTGTCGCATACTATACACATAGCACATAAAAACAAACGATCACCGAATAACTCAGGACGCTCTTTTATTTGGCGTAATTTGATTACCTGTACGCGGGTCGTCAAAGACAAAAAATAATGTTGGATTACAAATTTGTGTTTTGCAGCTAACTATTAGGCGGGTATTAGGCAGAGCAGCTGTTATTATTGTTTGTATTTTGGACCTGCTAGGGGTTCACGCATACACAAACAGCACGTAAAAATGAACTTCGACGTTAGACAAATGAGTTTACACATTTCGCGCAACCGCTGCAGAGGTACGCGGCATCATTTCTTCGTCTTACGCTATCTTTCAGCGCAGCTAAGGTCAAGGACACGAAGTCAAAGCTGTGGAACGTACTGATAGAATATGTGGTGTGTGGTCTCGATTTTCACTTCTCAGGAGTGAGGGCGAACAAGATAAAAATCCGCAAATATATAAAAAAGGCGCCGCCGCCCACTTACTTTGGCAACACAGACGGCCCAAATGAAGCAAGAGAAAACTAATAAGTGTCGGGCATGGGCATACCCTCTGTAGCGCTTTGAATAACCATCGAACACGTGCAGTTGATCGCATCCTACGATGTGTTAAACCCTAAGCTGAGGCCTGTCGGGTGCCACCATGAACCAACTAAAAATACACGTGTTATATTGCTTCGTGGATACGCAGGTGGTTTCTAACGGGCTCGTGGTTGGACCTGACGGGCCGCAGCCTGGTAGCCGTGTTGTAGATTGCTGGCGCAGACAAACTATAGATGCAATATTTAGCTACACGATGAGGTGATCGACAAATTTTGTAGAGCCGCGGATGGCGACGTTCAGTCGGCCTCGTCTTTCCATGGCGAACGTCGCAACCTCGATAGTGATTGTTATACGTCACATCCGACACTTGACCAATCGCGACAGACCACGAACTCGCTCATCAGCTAGCCGATGGAGGTGTTAGCCCGAGATGTTTATTGAACCGCGGCAACTAACATAAAACGCTGATAGTTACATCTTCCCATCAACAGCAAAAAAAGACACTGCCCCAAGCTTGCCGCTTCAGCAACGAAAGCAATCTGTACATATCTCGGAAGGTAAGATGTGCTGCAATGTTGGAACGTATGTGCGTCTTCCTCGGACGAAGGAAACGTAATAAGTTGAGAGAACCTATGGTAGGAGAATGTAGAGTAGAGCACTGCACGCGCCCGGGCCTGCCCGAAAGCCCGAGCCCTGTCCGACCCGCAGGCCGGGTCCCGGATCGGATATATCTCTCAAGTCCGAGCCGGGCTCGGGATTGTTGCAAAATTATTTCGGGCCAAGCCGACCCGCAAAGCCGGGCCAGCCAAGCCGACCAATCTGAGTAGGGCGTGGAAACGTTTTAAAATATTCAAAACACGACTCGGCCCTCTTTTATATCGCCCCTATCAGGTTGGGGATGAAAACTCAAGCGAGATCATGTCTGCAAAACTGGCGGCATGGGCCGGGCTTGTACTCAAATTTTAAAAACCGGTCGTGCCCGAGCCGGGCTTGGGCTCACAATTTAAGAAGCCTTGGAGCCCGGGCCGGGCTCGATTCGTGTACCCACCCGACCGGGTCGACCGGGCTTATGAATTCCGGCCCGTGCGGTGCTCTAATGTAGAGTTTGTTGCATGCGGCTCATTCGGGCTGTTGTTTACCAGAAAGACCACCCGGGAATGCAATGGTTTCCGACTATTGCGAGGTTTTTAAGATTTAGACAAAAGTATTTTTGTTCATTGACAACCAACCGATCATCAGAATTCGTTTTAATTACCACAATCGTGACTATATCCCGAATAGTTGTAATTTTAGATTGTTGAAATTGCGCGGTGTTCAGAGTTTTTGATAATATATTCGCAAAGAATGCCGCTGCCCGTTCATTATTCGCACTGCGGAACCCAGGGATCTCCGACTCGATCTCTGCACGTGTTTCTTTCAATTTCGATGCGCATTGTACCGGCCTATGGTCTTGTAACACTACTGTATGGTGCTTGCAATATACCACAGACTAGGTTTCCTAGTATACCGGCTAAATATGTCTTCTACAGCGCTAACTATGCCGCAATAAATGGGCAGCCCGACCTCACGGCTGTGTTGTAGTGCCTAATTTGCTTTTGGTTTGTTTTGTAAGCTTGTCCATCTAAAGAAGGAAAAAAAACATATAGCTTTCGATGAGACAAAAAAAAAACTTTATCAGTGGTTGTTATTTATTTAATATAGCATGATGTTTTCGTTTTGTTTTCTTTTTCAGATAAACACGATGTGAGATAGCATGCAAGCCCGAATAATGACAGAATACGCGTTTTTTGTTGTTGTTTTTTTGCCATGGGGCGATGTTAAAATTTATATTAACTTATTTTTCAGTTCGGGCTTGCACTTCTCCACTGGACAAACTTCAAGTTGAAGGTAGAAGAATAGTATCAGTTCGGCATTTCATTACCAAAATCCGTAAACTTGAACGCCATGATTGCCCGAAAAATACACCTAACACATTTTTATTTGTACAGTGTGCAAAAACTGCTAAACATAACGCGGGAGCGGTGGCCGAAACTGATATCAGACCTGTCTAACAATTAAATGAATGATGCGGCAGAGAATAAGGCGGCTCTTCTTGCGATTGTCGCCACTACCTGACACAATTGTCGTATGACCTCCTCGTTTCTTACTTTATCACCCCACACTTTAAATTTTTACTTGTTTGTTTGGTTGTTCTTGCCACTCTGTTTAGTGACACCTACGCATTTACCATACGGGGCTATGGGGCTACCATACCACGGTGATCTTGCAGTTTCTCTGATAAAGGCCACCCTCTTTAAACAAAAAAAAGAAAAAAAAAGGAAAGGAACTTTTTTTTTTATCGCCGAGTCACGCATCGGTGATTTGTTTCAGAGCTGGAAGTGTAACTCCAGAAAACAACAGCGGCATGAGCTGCCAGAGTGGGCCGGTAGATGTAGCAAGCAGTTTCTCCGGCCACTGCTCCCGCGTTATGTTTAGCAGTTGAGTACACTGTACATAAGCGAAGGCAGACCTTATGCTCTTGATTTACGTTTTTGTGCACGCACTGCAGTGAAGAACGGCTCATTTCAAATAAGCACTCGAAGTAAACCAACATCAACGAGGCAGCTGCAATGGACACGTTTTACACCGGAAATGGGTCCAGCTCAATAGAAGAAATATTCTCTCTCCTGAACATTCCTTGCATGTCGCCAACAGCATTCAGTAAATATGAAGAGAGCGTAAGGCTGAAGTGAGAAGACATTTTGCTTTCTGAAATGGTCACGGCTGGAAAAGAAGAGCACAGAATGGGCGAGCGAATCCAGAGACTACGTTGAGGATGGATTCCCGTACATAGCTGTCGTCGTCGATGCTGGATGGGACCACCGCAGTTACGGCCACCGATACACGTCAAGCTCAGGTGTTGCCGTCATCACTGACTCACGAACATATAAAATCCTTTAGCTCTTTGTTTGTAACAAGTAATCCAGTACTTGCAATTTCTACATGAGCGAGAACAAGACTCCACGCAATCACGCCTGCTTCAAAAACTAGGACGGGCCTTAACTGCAATAGAGTCTGATATCATCGCCGAAGGATTCCGGAAAAGCGGCGAGATGCATGGCTTAGAGTACAAAAGAGTTGTGGGGATAGGTTCCGATGTCGAAAAGGCCCTCAAATCCACTGCTGATTCTGCAAGGATGATAACAAAGGTGGCTTGCATTAGCCATGTCATTAAAAACTACACCAAGTTACACTACGGCATTAGGAGCTTAGGAAAAAGTCACGCAAAGCATTTGGAAAATGTTAAAATTGAAATATTCACAGCTGCAACCTATGAGCTCAAGCAGACAACTCAAGAGCTCGCGAGCAATCTGCGAAATGGACCAGGACATGTACTTGGAACGCATGACAACTGCTGCACTCATTACTGTCAACAGCATCAGCAGCAAGCTTGAACCACATTTGAAGATCTACCGTGCACGCTACAAAGAGATGTGATGAGGACTGCGAATAATCTCGCTGACAAAACTTCTTCGCTAACTGATAACTCTGGAAGTAATTTGGCGGAAAACTACATGTCTGTAGTCGCCACATTTTCTGGCGGAAAGCTCGTAAACCGCGAGCGAAGAGAGTCGTACCAAAGACGGTGTGTTGGAGCAGAAATCTCGCGCAATGGTAGGAAATTGTGGATGGCGCCCTCTTCCGCCTTTCTACCTGAAACGGTACCTTCGAAAAGTGAAGAGAAAACGTCTGGCCGCCGCATCATCCAAGGCGTCAGGCTTAACTACTCGCTGGAAGTTCAAGGTGAACACGCTGTATGGGGACATATATTACGGGCCTAATGCTGAACAGAATCGACAAGATATTCCTGATCAAGCAAATGTCAAAAGAAAACTTGCAATGTTTCAACTCACCGGCTCTAAACAACATGAGCTCGAGAGAGCAACGGTAAGGCAGTCTCTGAATGAAAGGTGGGCTCTCGAAAGAAGAAACCGCCTGACAGCGTACATGTTCGGGAGGGTTTGCAAGCGCTTACCAGCGACGCTCTGCGGCAAACTGGTTCATCGCCTTCTCTATGCGTCACCTGTTCTAACACCCGGCATAAAGAGTGGTTAATAAAATCAGCTCAAAGGAATTTGGGAGTACGAGCAAAAAACAAAACGTCGTAGAAAGATGCGGTTTATTTCTGGACATAGAACATGGATAAATTGCCTCTTCTCCCGACGGCTTGATTGGAAACAACGGACTCATTGAACTAAGTGTCTCGAAAGTGACAAGACCGACTTGAATTTCCGAAAACACTCAAAAATGTCTGCCTTCATTCTGAACCAGACTCAAAACTGTGCCTTAAGATGCGATACTATTTTATATACCAGTTTCAAGGACAACCTAATATTTCGAAGGGTAGGTGCTGCGTTTTCATTGTATAAACGTCAGGCGACACTCACATATAAGTTGTCCAGCGTAATGTGAAATTCTAGGATTAACACATGCTTCCACGCCCCTGGTGGCGTCCCTTTCTTATCGAAAAGCTACCGATGTATTACCGCGGAACGTAGGGGCCGTATGCGCCTGCCTCCACATAATTCATAGAAAACCTTTGCTAAGGACAAATTACTGTGCACAACAATTGACATTTTTAATACCTGATAAACTAATCAAACATCCAAACATTCAAGATATTACTCCAAACTGTATAACTATTTATTCAAAAAGTATCTTCTATTATGTGCAACGAAATACATATTTAAATATATATGTGTAATAAAACCACTTTTTTTGTATGTCTGTTATAAATTTATTGTTTAGAACGGCTTTCTCTATTCCACATATTCAACTACCTCAATTATATTGCAACTACTGTAGAGAAACTGTGTACTTTTCTTTTTTTATTCACTGGTTATTGTTTGTCATTAGTGTTTTTGTTTTCTTTTTCGTGGTGCGTTGAGCATTGTCAGCCAGTAACGGGGCAGGCCACGTTAGGCAGAGCGTATCTGCCTTTTGCCCTGGTATTGAACACTGTAAAGTCTGAATAAACAAATAAACAAACAAACAAACATGCAGCGTCACGCTTGTTTTCTGATATCGCAAGCCCCAGCTCCGCGCAAGCCTTCGGGTGTCTGACACCCAGACCTTTGGGGTTATTTCGCTCTTTCATGTAGCGCTCCAAACGGCGAACGTTGACAAACACGATTAAAAACCATTCCTGATCAGCTGGCGCCATCTGCGTTTGTTATCACGAAACTGTGGCTTGTCATAACTCAATGGGAAAAGTTTGATGCCATATAACGAAGTAAGCGTGCACTTTGAGATCTAACAATACAGCTCAAGGAGACAACACTAAATTTGCGGGGAACTAATTTATTCTTGCGTAAGAGGCATTGTCCGTGCACAAGAAAAAAAAAGAATTGTATACAAGATTTTGTTCTTGTTTGGTTTTTGTGCACCCTCCTACTGGGGCTTTAAATAGTCTGTAGTATACTCTGAATAAAAAAAAAAGTCTTCCCAGGTGCTTTTCCTTGGCTTGCCGTATTCGCAGGTCTGCTCCATCTTCTAGAAGCTCGTGATAAAGTCGTACGTCGTTCCGTGACCATCTCGCTTTTTGATATTGAACTTTGCGCTTTGAAAAGAGTACCACTTGCATTAAGTAAAAAACGTATCCTATACATAAACGTTGCTAAATTTGAAGCGGGGGGAGTTGGTACATACTTGAGAATAAAAACAGCGCAAAGAACGACAGACCGGACAAAGGAAGACAAAAACACGTGCTTTGTGTCCGTTTTTCTTTATCCGCTGTTTTAATTATCAAATATTTAGTAGATTTAGAAGAATATTCACAGATTCTCTGAGCGGTCGTAGTGCACTCTTCTAATATTGTTAACGAGAAAAGAGTCAAAGTACAGGCTAGCTGGTGGAAGTCAACCATTTCGTCGTTTACCCTGAAACTGGGTTTTTTTTTGAAGAGCAGAAGAACAGAAAAAACAGACAGGTCTCAAACTCAGCTACACGTTTATTTCAACAACCTCCTCTTATATAGTTAGTTTTCGTCGTCAACCACCAATCACATACGACTTGTCCTTTGCACCGTATGTGATTGGTTGTTGACGACGAAAACGAACTATATAAGAGGAAGTTGTTGAAATAAACTTGTAGCTGAGTTTAAGACCTGTCTGTTTTTTCTGTTCTTCTGCTCTTCAAAAAAAAAAAACCCAGTCTCAGGGTAAACGACGAAATGGCTAATATTGTTCTTCGCAACATTCGTACTATCCTTGCGAAGTTAAATATAAAATATGCACGTATAATCATCTTGGTCCTGCTTTTATAAACTATGACCAGAGCTGAGTAGCATCGCGAAACAAATGTACCGCGATAGTTTCTTAGGTATACGTACTTTTCAGTGTATGTGCATATGTATCAAGATACAATTGAGAACGGTAACTGCTAATCGGAAGTATGTTTTCGGTGCTTAAAATATAATGCCAGGCTTATGTATCTTGTCGCATTGTTTGTGCTAAATTATATCAAAATGAACACCTTTCTCTTTTACGGGTGTTATAATTAGACTCAACTGTCGCCACCTCTCCTGCTGAAACGTAATTATTTTTGTTTTACTGCTTCCACAGCTTGAAGAAAAAAAAAGATATCCATATCTTGCTCTAGAGCTCAATTATATTGGTGCGTTCCGCCTCACCTCTGACTTATAATGCTTAGGTAGCTCTGTCAGGCACGTAGCCAGGGGGGGGGGGGGGGGGGGGGGGGGGCCGGTTCCCCTCTCCCCCCCCGCCCCCCGAAATTTTCCATTTTGCTAGGACCTCTTCTCCCCCCCCCCCCCCCCCCCCCTTGAAACAAAATCCTGACTACGTGCCTGAGATCTGTACATAATATTTCATTATTAAATGCATCGACAGAGCCTTACCTCGTTCGCGCATCAAACATATACAGCAGTATACGTGTTGCTGTATTTGTATTCCTGGGTCTGTATTTTGATATACTCCTTTTTCGCCGTTCACGCGGAAAGATTTCTAAAGCATACTGACGCAATAAAGTCAAATGTGCCACAGTATATGAATTTCAGCCTTCCGGAGCACGGATCTGAATATTTGTACCCCCATGCATGCGCGTCTTTTTTATTAGCTCTGCCAAGCCCGGCTTGAGCAGTTGTAGAATAAATTTTAGCCTGACAGGATAATCCCTCTAACAATCCCACCAAAAATATACATTATATGTTTTTAATGCAAAAATAAATTACGCGTTGCCGAACACTCCTTCCCCACCCAAATGTAGCGATAGAGGTCCGAACCAGAAATTAAAGTTTCAGCACTAATCATTACCTTATTCAAAACTTGTAAATTGTTTTTTTCTAAACTTCTCAATGGGAAAATGGCGGCATACGGAGCTCTCGATACAGGGATTTCTGCGGCGCCTGCCTGCAGGAACGGAAAACCGGTGAAAATGGGTCCCAGTTTCTCATCGAAATATTCAGAAAATCAGATATAACTATTGAACTAGATATCGGTTCGTGATAAAACTTTGGCGTTTGGTGCGTACCTCTGTACTGCTACATTTGGGAGAAGAAAAAGCGTCAATTAAAAAAAAAAGACATTGTAAATTAATTTTTGTAGACCCCAGTATATTGTACTGTCGTCTTTCATTTCTCTGTATCTATTAGACATCTAAAGCGCAATATTTGACTACACCTCTTTACTGAATAAACGTCAAGAAAACCAAGGCGATCTCAAAGTTTGCGCCTTCGATTGGAACTGACAACATTGGAAACTAAGGGTGTGGCGCCCGTCCCGAGTAGCTTATTATCCTTTCGCAGTCAATGCGATAGCGTCATATCAGTTGATAAGAACACCAAAGGACGAATAAAAGGGCACGAAGCGTGAACTCAATGAACCGAGCCCTTAGTCCCACAGGCTGTCAGTGTCTAAAAGATTATAAACTTGCCTTTTTGACACTTTCCTGTCAATGTATAATCTACTTCAGAATCCTCCATGTCTCTTTTATAAAGCTTCGTCGCGCAAAAAAAAAAATCAATAGCTCATTAGCGTAATCTTGACAAAAGCTCCGACTCCAATGCTGGGTAATTTTTTAGAGCGCAGCTCTTAGGGGCCCGTTTCCGGCTTGAGCGGCGTCGGCGTCGCCGTCGCCGTCGCCGTCGGCGTCGGCGTCGGCGTCGGCGTAACCGCGCGGTGCATCATGGGAAATGTCCCATAATGCACCGCGCGAGCCCCCCACCGGGGTCACGTGACCTCGGGGGGTGGGGCACGTGACCCCCCCCGAGGTCACGTGACCCCGGTGCATCATGGGAAATGTCCCATAATGCACCGCGCGAGCCCCCCACCGGGGTCACGTGACCTCGTGGGGGCACGTGACCCCCCCCGAGGTCACGTGACCCCCCGAAGTCACGTGACTCCCCTGAGGTCACGTGACCCCCGCCGATGTCGCGTGACCCCCAATGACGTCATCGTCACTGATGACGTCACCGGCATCCACATCGTCATCGTCATCATCACTGATGACGTCACCGGCATCCACATCGTCATCGTCATCATCACTGATGACGTCACCGGCATCCACATCGTCATCGTCATCATCACTGATGACGTCACCGGCATCGTCATCGTCATCATCACTGATGACGTTACCGACATCCGCATCGTCATCGTCATCATCACTGATGACGTCATCAGTGACGTCACTGATGTCGTCACCGGCATCCACATCGTCATCGTCATCGTCACTGATGACGTCACCGGCATCCGCATCGTCATCGTCATCATCACTGATGACGTCACCGGCATCCGCATCGTCATCGTCATCATCACTGATGGCGTTACCGACATCCGCATCGTCATCGTCATCATCACTGATGACGTCATCAGCGACGTCACTGATGACGTCACCGACATTCGCATCGTCATCGTCATCATCACTGGTGAAGTCATCAGTGACGTCACTAATGTCGTTATCGGTACCCGCATCGTCATCGTCAATGATGACGTCATCAGTGACCTCAGTGATGACATCATCGGCATTGGGGGTCACGTGACCCCCCCTGGTTAGTTTAACCCCCCCCCCAGTGCCCTTCCCTCCTCCTCCTCAAGAGCTGCGCTCTAATTCGGCGTTACAGGGAGTTGTAAGCAGCTTTCACTTTTTTTTCTTAATTTTCCTTTGAGTTTTTTTTTTTTTTGCGCTTTTACGTTTGAGGACAGTGCCGCACTTTCTATCACAATGGATTTCAACCAAGTTTACGACCCACTAAATCCGATTACAGGTCGGTTAGAAACCACGCGGTACATTGGTCTGATGTGTACATTTAAGTGGCGCATATATACACAAGTCCGAGCGAAGTGCCACGTGTTCTTTAACTGACTCGTGATTGTATCCGGTGGCAGGTTTCCTTTGGCCCTTAGTTTATCCGATATCAATGGGTGATAAAGATCACAGCTTCATTTTGGCGGAAGGTCAGCACACACACGGTAAAAATAAATACAATAAAAGTACGCTAATTTAGCACTTTCAAGAGGCACTTCGCAAATTCAACTGAAGTATTTTTTTATTTTTTTTAGTTGGCGGATAGTTTGTATTAAAAACATACTTCGGATTCGCATTCGGATTCGGATTTGCTGGCGTCCCTTTTGTATCGAGTGGCCGCTCGCAGGAAGCTTCGGTAAGAGTCTGCCAATGCCCAGCTTGGATGGGTACCTCAAGTGCCCAGCCATGACTAACCGAGTTTCTATTCGTCTTCTTGGTCTCCTTTGTCTGTCAGTGAGTGTCTGCCGGATCTTCTGGTGTCTGCAAGTTTGACTCAATCCTATGTGACCGGGCACGTTCGCCTCTGACTCTCCCAGCTCCGCCAGGAACGCTCCCACCACTACTTCAGCCTTCGCTTGTCCACCCCACGGGTGGACAGCGCCACCAGCAGCCTGTCCACCCGTGGGGAAGGACAAAGGACCTCGTATTGGAGCGCCAGGCGTTCGATGGTCTCCTTTGCTTCTACAAAGACGACACAGGTGGTTGGGGAACTTGGTGTCAAAAGACGACCTCCACACCCTCGTCTTCAGTGCTCATGTGGGCGCCTCGAAAATCAAGTCGCTGCCTCGGGAGTCGTAGTAGATCTCCTATCGCATGATGGCAACCTTGGATGCGGCATTTGTCGTCGCTGTTGGCATGCGAGTGGCCGACTCCGACCACCTCTTCAATTTCAAGTCCTGCACGTGCTTTTTGAGGTTCGCCACGCCCTCTCGGAGCGGTCGGCTATCTAGCAGGTTCGGCGGCACATCGTACTTTCCCGCGAGTCTGGCCGCTCGTTTGGGTAGGAGAAGGTGTTTATGTTCTTAAATCTACTTTTTGTATTGCCAAGCGCACTTTCAAGGCCATCCAGCCATTCACACATTAAAACAACCGGGCATGGTCAGACCTTGAGCTGATCTTTACATTGAAAAGATTATCAGTTATCGAAATCGGAAACCCATTCATGAGCACCACATTTGGTATGGTTTGTCGCGCCCAAGTGTCTTCCTCTGTGCGACTGCCGGTTCAGTGCGTCATTGTTACGGCAAATGCGCACGCTCAAATCGAAGAAGGCGCATAATAATTTTAACTACTCGTACCCGAACTGAGGCAGAAACAAGTAAAACCAAGAAATAAGCGTGGTTACCGTGTGCTGCGTGCACGTTTTGCCCTGGTCTGTGCTTAAGTAGGACTCAAAAATATAGTTGTGCATGTTGTCATCCGTCGCAGCATTCCGTTGTCATCAACTATTCACTGCAAGCAATCACTGCTTGCCTGCCCGAATAGCGGTGGATGATTTGCCTCGCAGGCGGTGAGCTTTGTTTAGTTTTATTTGTGAAAGGTCTCTACGGGCATGGTTGTGAACCTATCTTTCTAATTTCTCTAATGGTTTGCATGTAACCAATCACCTAATATAAATAAATAAGTGTATAAATATATAGGGACGCTCCCTGACAGCTTTAGCAAAGCAAGGCGGGGATTATTATCTGCGCGTTTCTTGCTTTGTGCTTTATTCTCCTTTTCTTTTCTTTTTTCGTGGTCAAAATCCGCAATCCCATTGGCTATAAAGCAATAAGATACTCAAGACTCACCCCGCCCCGTGTTCCTGATGCTACATGTCATCATGTGAAATCCACTGCTTTTAAATGCCGACGACCGGACCCGAGATTCTGCAAGGCAGAAGATCCTCCTCACCATGGGGGAGGAGGAAACAGGCAACGGTAGACAGGGTAGAAGGGGGACAGGAGCAAGCGAGGAAAAAGTGGAAAGCGAAAACCGGTCGTCCGTCTATAAGCTACTGATGGTCTGTAAATGAACACGACGATGGACCATCAGAAGCTAAACCCTGAGACAAGGAGAAATAAAATACTCAGGGTTTGGACTATCATGTTTCCTAACCAGCTCGCCCGCATAATTTCGCTCCTTAAAAGGGTGGAGCAACGATATTCAACCGGGATGTTTTTTACTCTACGCAAGTTTACTGGCACTACTGGGACTCAAGGATACTCGCACGCAACGCCACTGGCCAAGAAACTCCTTTGTTGCGGTGTAATTTCAAGGACAAAACCGACCGTTTTCATTCAATCTCTTCTTCGCGAAACTTGGTGACGTAACTGGGAGATTGCAGCATTCTCCAGTGACGATATTTGAACGCGGCTCAGAGATTTAACCCGAAGCATTTCATACGCACTCCATTTGAGCACGTGATAATCGATTAGCTCGAGAAGCATTCGGGTAGATGGGGGTGTCCGATTGCTGCATTGACGACAATAGCCGAACCCTAACAATGTCTGGAACTCAGCGCGTGCCCTGTGCCTTGCCAATCCCAGCGCGTGGCTATGATCAACATTGGTGGCATGTAATCGGCTCAGGACCACGCGGGGGGATCGGTGGCCGAGTGGCCTAGCGCACACCATCTCGGAGCACGTGTAGCGGAAGCTCGCGCGTCAGTACCCAGGACCCTGGGCTCAATCCCCACCCCCGCCCGTTTTTATCTGGATGAGCATTGTACCTGCGTGCAGTCGTGTATCATCACTACGTGATGCACGTTAAAGACCTCAGGTTAGCAGTTGTACTGCACTGGCCAAAGTTCTCATCTACAGCTGGGAGTCTCGTCGCCCGTTGCGACAGACCAAGTTCTAGGCTGTGTAAACATACAAACAACCCAATTGTTGCTTGTTTGTTTGTTTTTCAGACCACGTGGCCGCATCTTCTGGCTGCGAATTGAGGGGGTGAACGCACCTCGTTTTCCTTTAATTTTTTCTGCGGCTTGGACTGCGTGTTGAAAAAAACGAACGGATGTTTCACAAGTCATTAATGTCAGGGATCCGTTCGAAGCAGTATTTGCGCAAAGCACAAAAATCGTTGCATCGCCACCTTAAGACGACGAACTTTTTTTTCTAGGAACTTTATGGGCTTTTTATTTTATTTTATTTTTTATTCCAAACACACTCACAAGAAGCAGGAGACAGCCTTTGCATGTGAATTTCGCACCAGTCGTAGATCGGTAAAGCGATGACTTCCAGGCTCGTTGGAAGCATTAAAAGAACAGCGCGGCAAATCGGACACCAATGCCCAAGTAAGAACAATAAATCCTGTTGCGCATTGTCGGCATACCCTTTCTTATTTATATTTCACTCGCGCCAGAATACGGCATACCTTTTTTTTTCATTGCATCGGGTGTGCTGTTGGGTGCCCTTCTGATCCAGCAACTACCGTTCATTTCTAAATTGCCGGGCCAGCCATGAAATGGGAATAAAATTAAACACTGGGAGCTATGCGATGACAGGAACTGCTCAGAATCGTCGCCATGGTGCCTTCTTTTGGAAAATAGTTTCCGGCAGTTAGTCCGTCTCCCTGTCATTTTAACGTAGCACAATTTCATGAACACATGCTGCTCAAAATCGTTGCCATGGTGTCTTTTAAAAGGCACTTTGCACCAAGTTAATCATTCTCCCTGTTATTCACGTGGAAGCAAGCTTTCAAAGAGACTGTAGGAAAAGAAAATAAAACCAAAACTATAACGACACGAAGAACAGAAAATAATACAACGCCCGAGGAATGGGCGCGCTAGTAAGTTACAGCGATAATTATAAAGCGACATAAAAGACGCAGACAGTACAAAACATTTTGTCCTGTGTTCGTCCTTTATGCCGCGTTCCTTTTATCTCAATAAAACGCAGCTCGCATTTGCTGCTGTCGTCATCGCCACCTCTACCGTTTGCCGTTTTACTCTCGCAGTCAAAGTAAACAACGCGGGAAAACATCGCCTTACCTCATTAACTCAATTTCGTAAAGTGCTTTTTTTTATTTTAATTATTTCTTGACCTGGCAATGCCAGTAAAGGATTTTGGTGGGACATGGTCGTGGTATGCGCGACTTTTGACACGAGCTCTCTACGAATTAGAGCAAACTAAGAACGCGGGTAGCCATCATTATGCTCGAATTCCAAGGCAGGATAATATCCTCGCAGAAAAAAGCTGGTGTGCCTATACACAGCTTGCACTCTTGCGGCTTCTGTTTTACTCGGACTTCCAGAGTTTAATGGCATTCCGGAACAGATGTTTGAGAGAGGTTCGTGCGAACTCATCCAGCGATTCTATTACCAAGCATGCGCGGAACACCGAGAAATCTTTTTTGTGGACTTGTTTTCGTTTGCTTAATCTTTGAAAAGTGCTACAGCGTAGCGCAAGCCGGTTTTTCATTTTTTTTTTATCGAAGGTGTTGGAAGGTGGCAGAAGGGAACACGGCAAAACTGCAAATTCAAAACGGCACGGCGTTAAAACAATCACAAAGACAAAACAAAATCCGCGTAGGCGATGGGCATTTAACAAAGAGTTTCTTAAAGAAGACCTTTTGGTAGATTTGTGTAAATAGCGCATTAAAGTAAACATTTTTATAGCCTATGTAGTTATATCTTTGATAAACCACAGAAGCACCGTGCACTCGCTTACTTCCAAATGCATACACGTCCGACACATGTTACATGACAATTATGTGACTTTTTTTTCGTAGCCGCCTCGTATATTAGACAAAATTACTATATATGATTATTAACCAGGCTTCCGTGTTATGCAGAGTTTATTTTTCGTCAAATTGGGAAGGTGTTTTTCGGAGCTTATGTTTTACCGAAAATTTTGAGTTTATCGGAGTTAATTTTTATGTGGTTCTCAATTTTCATAAATTCGGAGTTTAATTTAGCACTTCTTCTTATTAAAAACAAATAAATAATATCCGGGTGTTAGCGTATGCTGGACCCCAAAACATTGCTATAGTATTAATCAATGTTTTCCTTAGTCATATTTGGCGTTGGTGTCATTACTATTGGCCATGCTAATTTGTCCTAAGACAAAAGTTGCACGGAAGTGTTGCTTCGAGAAATGTTGGCACCTTAAAAACAAAAAAAACTCCTGGAGGTAGTTGCTGGGAAGCTTGAATTCATTCCATACTATTCCGTCAACCTACCGCGTCCTCGCGAGGCAGAGTGGTAAAGGACGTAATAGGGAGTATTCACTGGCGGCCATATCCGTGTGCGCTGCTGCTGACCGCGTGCTGACGGCGAGCTTCCGCAATTTTTTTGGAGCGTGCATTTAGCACCATCAAGGTTGCCGGTCTTAGCAGGCTACTAATGTGAGCTCGTTCTGAGCATGCGCTCTAAACATCGTCCTCAAATATGGCGTCCAGTGAATACTGCCTATAGAGAAGTTTCGACTATCCTTCTTCCTCACTTCCTCACTCCATAACTGCCACTCTCTAACATATCTGTGATAAACTGTAATTTACTTTTTCCTGCGCGTTTGACCAGTATTGATCAAGATCACGACATAAGCCTTTTTTTAATATTCATGACAGCTAGCAAGTTTTTATTTTCACATAATCCTAGCCGATGGCATTAAGGGTAATCAAAGCTGGTGCCGAATAGGAACCTAATCTTTTTTTTATGTTACTCTAAGACAAACTTTTTGGCTCCTACGGACCGCTTGCAAAGCTTTCTTGCGTATTTTACTTGCTACATGACGATGCTTGTCGGTGTGCGCGCTAGTGAGGCGAGTTGTCTCTCGCTTTGATAGACCCCAAAATTCGTATAAGTGTGCAAATGAAACCCCATTTTGTTTTCGCAGTTATCAGAGCTTTCGACGGCTTTAACACCTCGATAGTTTAAGCGCCGATTAATCGACTTCTAGGTCCCATTGTGCAGTGAGTGAATCTATAAGTTGACAAAAGCTATAAACTTTAGTGGTCTATATGACATGACAAGGTCTGTCCTATTCTTACTTGGTTTAGAATCAATTTTGGACTCCTCCAAGCGGCGATCAAGTTTAGTAATGACATTTCAATCTTACTATTGTAAAAAGCGAAACAAAAAGTTGTTTTCGGTGAAGGTTTGTTTGCTTTGCGCTACTGTTACCCGACATCAGCGCTTTCATTGTAGTTAGACCAATTCGTTATAACTCATACCCGATTTGGTCGTAAATGAAACTATCCCACAAATCCATTCGCCGCCGTTCCGCAAACAAGTAGAACTATTCGACCATAGCCCTACTGTCGAACAATTCAGTCTAAACAACAATACATCGCAGGACACGCCGAACAAAGCAAACCTTTATCAACTTTGTACGGCTGGTACAAAGTGCCTCTTTGAAGCAGACAATTTCTTTCTGAATTGAGGTAAAAAGTACACCCACACCGACAACTATCACACAGGCCCCATCACGGCAAGCCTCTACATTTAGAAAATAAACCGAAACACGACGTCATAACTCCCGATAAATGCCCTGTAGTTCTTGTTTGTACCCGGCCATAAAACCAATTTTGAAACTTCACACAAGCAGAAAGAGACCGTCAGACATTCTTTGTGTTCGCTTGTCATTTTGCTAAATTTGAAAAGCGGCAACGCTTGGCTGAACCGTCCTCCAAACCCTCGCGTGTCCATGAGTGCAATCGTTTCCTGGACAGTCTGGGCCCATTTTGTTTTTCCTTCGCATTACCCTCTTATATATTTTTTTTTTTTTTGTATTGGTTATGTGTCTCGCTCTTTAACTTACTTTATCTGGATTTCAATTTCGAACCATGCCGACAGTTTATTGACACTCAGTGCATTCTCTATGTGGGAAACACTTTGCAACAAGATTGCTCTCAGGCGTTTGGATTTCGGGACAGCCTGTTTGACCAATCGACAACAATGTTGATTGAGAAACAACACTGCCTGTACAGAAAATTCTAGACTTTCGAAAGAAACATGTTGATAAACGTACGACGTACGAATGAGGAAAGTAATACAAAAAAGCAAAAATAATGCGAAAAATAAATAACATTAAAACTAACTATAATGACAGACTGAAAAACGGTAAAAGCAAGAGACGTGTAACATTCTCTGCAAAGCGATTTCTGTAGTGTGCGATTTTAGAAATAAACGCACATGTACATGTGACAAAACGAAACTATCATCTCAAGCAAGCCGTGAAAAACCCAAGGCGGACAAAAAGCTAAACTATTGAATAAACAACGTTTCCGAAGATTAAAAGGATTCCAATCTCTGTTTGGTACTTTTTGTTTAAGTTAATCAATTTTTTTTTTTTTTTTGAGAACATGGACATTTTTAAGTTTCTGCAAAAATGCAGAAAAATGTTTTAGTTCTTTTTTTTTTCTTCTTTTTAAGCGACTTTGTAATAAACCGAATCAACAGAGACGTTAGAACAAGAATTCAAAAGCTGCTACGCTCGATGTCTAGAAAAGGTACCGAAAAAGACAAGAAGGCGACGGTTTGAACGGTGCAGTGCTTTCCCTGTATCCTGTATCCTTTCCTGGAATTTTGTTTCATTTCTTTTTTCTGCCACGTGGTTCTACTCATATCATAAACTATTTCTCAGTTGATTCCCTCGTTTTCGTTATTCAATGTGCTAGCCAAAGAACTTTCCAGAAAAAAAATCCCCCAAGGCCTGTCGTGAATCCCACATTACACCGCAGAGCGCGAGAAATTGGGGGGCCGTTCCGAACTTCCGATGTACTCTTGGGCCGACTCATTCGATCTGTGCATCCTGGTGGGGGCTCAAATCCTTCTTTCTTAACCCCCGCGAGATCAGAATACAAACAGAAAAGAGCGAACACGTCCCAAGGCTGGCGCGTACCCTTTTCTGTTATCGTCCTGCTTTCTTTGCGTTCTGAAATTACCAAATGCTGGACAAACATGAAGCGATCCTTCTATCTATATATACCCCAACGCTCCACGCCGCTGCGGTTACGCTGCTGTCGGCACGGCGCATGCGCAGTGCCCACACCTGGCGTGGGCTACTCACTGAATGTTTCCAGAGCACCGAAACTCCCACGCTCGAGGCGCCAAGGTGGCGGCTCAAGCTTTTTTTTTTTTTTTTCTACTGTGGTCACCATGAGCATTTAGAAAGCCTGTTTTTTTTTGTGTTTTTTTTTGCGTAAAAATAAACGGAAGCGGAAGTTTTGCGGCACAATTAATAATGTTTATATACAACTATGTCTCACCGGTGATTTCGGGTACCGCGTCCCGACCTGGGCGAGTTCGGTGATGATTCGCGGCCGCGTAGTTGCCAGGTTGCGCAATGTATAGTCAAAGTTGGCGTCAAAATTTGGTGGTTGACCATGTGGCTACTTTGGGGCCATTTCCAACTATTGTTTGCCAGCGGCAGAAAACGTACTCAGTCCATCTCGGTCGGTGAAAATTCTAGAAGTTCAGATTTGCTGGGAAACCTTGAAGAGATTGCCAAACCAAATCTTCATACCGTTTCTGAAAGTCACGCATGCAGAACGATTCGACTGGCAGTTCGAACCAGAAACCCGCAAGTAGAAGCTCTGCTTTGACTCCATGAAGCGAAAATGCTGCGAAAAATTGACGAATTTCGCTCGGCGGCTTTTGCTCTGCGCGTGGAGACGCACAGTGGCTGCTACGTCCCGCGCAGCTGATCGAAACCGTTCACGAGCTAGCCCAAACAATTAATCATCGCGGTCAAACTGATATAGTATTCTTAGACTTCGCCAAGGCTTTTGATAAAGTGTCTCATCAGAAGTTATTACTAAAACTGAACAATTTGTTTAAAAACACAAGCATAACACAATGGTTTCATTCTTATCTATCTTCTCGAGTGCAGTTTGTTGAAACCGGTGGTCGTACATCAAGTTTTGCTCCAGTGCTTTCTGGGGTGCCTCAAGGAAGTGTTTTGGGTCCGCTGTTATTTCTGATCTTTATAAATGACCTCCACAATGTAGTTAACGTGCCAATACGATTGTTCGCAGATGACTGCGTGATATATAATGAAATAAGAACACCCGATGATCAGGCCGAATTAAATAGAAATCTACTAAATATTAACAAATGGTGTCAAGATTGGCAAATGGTTTTAAATCCAGGAAAATCAGTCTTTATGACAGTTACGAGGAAAAAACAATTTCTGAGGTACGACTACTGTATCAACGAGCATGAACTCGCAAGGGTAACTGAGCACAAGTACTTAGGCTTAACATTCACTTCAGATTTACGTTGGAATGCTCATATAGACATAGTGTCTGCAAAAGCCAATAGATCGCTATGGTACCTAAGAAGAAACTTGTCGTATGCCTCACCGGAAGTAAAAAACCTCGCTTATAAGACCCTTGTCAGGCCAGTCATAGAGTACGCCAAAATAGCATGGGATCCACATACTGTCACTAACGCATTTAAATTAGAAAAAGTCCAGCGCTTAGCTGCTAGGTTCATTTATAACAAATACCGGCGCGATCATTCTCCTACTGAGCTCTGTCAAATGGCTAACCTTCCAACCCTCGAGTCTAGGACGCATTTTGAGAGATTAAAATTTATTTTCTTAATTATTAATGAATGTGTAAAGATAAACAAAGATAATTATTTCCAAGTTCTTCAAGACGAAAAATCAAGGCACCGGCATAGTCTGTACATAAGAGAATATTCTGTGAAAAACGATTGCTTTAAATTTAGTTTTTTCCCAAGAGCCGTCAGGGAATGGAATAAACTGTCGAATGAAACGGTGACATCATCATCCATTACGACCTTCCTTCACTGCATTGAAAACGTTTTGATATGTGCGAGTAACTGAATGAGTATCGTGTGTATCGTCTTGATTACGTGCCAGCACGGGAAGTTATCTATGAAGTGTCAGCATTTTTTATGTAACCAAGCGAAATGCGAGAACTGTGTGTATTTACATCTTGTATCTTCTTGTATTTTATCGTTTGTACCTTCCACTCCTGTAATGGCCCTGTGATAGGGCTAACAGTATCAATAAATAAATAAATAAAATAAATAAAGCGAGAGTGCCGTCGGACGAAATTCGTCAGTTTTTCCTCCGATAATTCGCTCCTTGAATTCAAAAGACAAAAATAAAAAAAAATAGAAAGAAACCTCCGCAGATGTGTGTGTTTGCCGCAGTGCGTTTTAGTGGCAGTATATCGATGATTCATTGGCCAACTGCCACCACCGTCCTTTTTTTTTCTGTTTTCGTCATCCCTGTTCTGATTTTGTACTGCCAATTTTAGGATTCAAACCACCTAGTCGTCCGACTGTTCTGCGTGTCCTATACATTTTATCGTCTGTTTGTGCGATAATGTTTTCATCTCCCCATGCTTCACAAAAATAGATCCTTCAACTGAGCAAAATTGTAGTCGAACATATCTGATGACTTCGGAGTATCGCTGGTACGGCTCACGTAAAATGTGGCGTTCGAACCTGTACTCAGTCCGCTAAATGCCGATCTGGATAATCACAGGAGCACTGCCATTTTTCGATACAAACGGCGAATCCGTCATCAATTTTAATCCGGAGAATCTGAATACAAACGCGATACTTTGTTTACAGAAGGTATCATAAGGAATGAAAGTAAAGTAACCATATGGCATGGGTGTCGGGAAATCCCGGATAGAAAGCCATTAACAATGACTGTTTTGGTTTTGGGCCATTTTGGCTATTTCTTTTTCTACGTCTTTAGCTATATTCGGGCTATTTACGGTAGCCATTTGGAGGTTTGTAAGTGCGACTATCTGGCAACACTGCTCTCGGCGCGTCCGCTTTGCAAACGGGGACTGGCATTTCTAAAACCCCTTACACCGTATATGTATCGGCGCCAATATGGCCGATCAAATATCAAGTAGAACAGTCACGGCGGACGCTATCGATTAGGATGCTTTAGGAACATTCGGTAGCCGCGTTTACATGAATGCGACCTCATCGTATTGACTCCAATCGTCCTTCGAATCAAGTCGACGCGGCAACGTTTACATGAATGCGCACCAAGCCCTACGGGAAAGTGGCGCCACGCCGCGCCAAAGTTCAAGTTAAAGCTGCGTTTCCGGCACCAGCCGCACCACGTGACCACGTCTTCCGGTCACGTAGAGGCCCCTCGACGCGTTCTACAAGCGTAAAAATTGTGTCCGCTGTCTTCGATGTTGTGCAAGCATTAAGTTACGAGATGGAAGAAACATCGAACCCCAAGAGTTTTGGGCTCCGGGCCGGGCCGCCGGGCCACCCTGAACCAGAGGCGACGTGCGTCCGCACGCCCTTGCGAGGGAGATCGTTTCCAGCCGCACTGAGGAAGCCACAGCGCTTCGTCTCTCCAAACCTCGCCAACCGCGACCGGACCCCGAGGCCGAAAGGCTCCGACGCAGGCAAACACGGCACCGAGGTAGGAGCTGCTCGTTCTGCGGTACCATGCAGTGCTCGGTGCTCGCGGTGTCGTTCGTGCTTGCGCCGAAGCCTCTGGAGACTCCTTCGGATGTGTAGGTCGTACTTCGCAAGGCTTGAACGGGGGCCAACTTCTCCGAGCAGCTCAGCTATATTCCGCTCATTTACGATGCCAATAAAAGCTCGCGTTTATCCGGGACAAAACTGCGGGCGACCACACGAGACCGCTCTCTGCCACGGCCGACGAGGATGGCCGCCGCCGCGTTCTGAGCTCTTCACTCACTCTCGCAGCGAGCGCCTTCCCATAATCCTCCCCGCCTCAAAATGCAATGCGACCTCCGTTTACATAATCCTGAATGAATGCGCATTCGCCGTCTTGATCCATCTCCGTATTGCGACTTGAATGCGGAGCGCGTCCCTAGAGCATTATGCCGTTTACATGACCGCAATGAATGCGACAACTGGATTCGATGCGACTAAGTCGCATTTATGCACACGCGGCTAGTGACTGACAAAGCCGGTCTTGCTTGTAAACAGCGCGTTGGTCTATTGCCATTCTTTCACGCGCGGTACATCGGATTGCCATAGCACGTCGGAAAGACGCAGGCTGCCGCTGCGTATCTCCGAAATCGTGACGCAATCGCGTTCCCAAACACCTATCGAATGCGAATCGACCCCCACCGCGTGGCTGCAGCTAAATGGCGGTGCAGGACGTACTTCTGTCACTCCAGCATCATGTTTGTAAGCGCATGTTAGTGTATAGAGCAGATAGCCGAGAATGAGCTTCTTCAAGTATGTTCGCCTCTAGATTCAGAAACCGGAACCATTAATCTAAAGGTCTCGGTGATTTATAGCTTGAAATGCTTTTTAACGGACCCTCTCCCCCCCTTCCCTTTCCCCTTCCAAAATGTTGTCTCTCCGTGCGTATCTCGCTAAATTGAGCAGGGAATATTACGTTAGGCAACCAAGCGTCACGTGCCATATACACCAATTCAAATAGAGAAAATTAGCATCACGTGGCCTAAACACTAATCCAGTTTTCCCAATAAATTTTGTTGTAAAAGAGGTATCACATGACCATGCACCAGGTCAGTTTTCCCGCTAGATTTAGGTGGAAATTGACGCTACGTGACCTGGCGTCACGGGACCTGTACACTGATTCAGTTTCCCCGCTATATTTGGCGGGGAAATGAATGTCACGTGACCTTTTCACCGTCCATTTCCCCATTAAACTTAGCAGGCGATTCGACGTAACCTGACCTGGCGTCGCAGGACCTATGCGTCAATTGAATATCCCCTGCCGCTTCTTTATTAAATTTAGCAGGAAACTTTACGGCACGTGATTTTATGCACCAAATGAGCTTCTACGTTAAATTTTGAGGGGAAATTTGTAAAATGTAGGCTCTTCACTTCTCGAAAGGACTGTTTCACGTCTTCTAAACATTTAAACGATCGCTTTACCAATTTTACATAGTATTACTGGAAACCGCATCTTCGTTGTTATATGCGCAGAAATTAAATCAGATTTAAGGAACTCTATAAGCACGTCGAAAATTTTACAATAATGCAATAATTTTGTTATGCGCCGCCCCTCCAACAGTATAGCCGGGTGGGCCAAGGTAGCCATACAGTTCACCAAATCGATCCGGAGAGAGCTTAACTTGCGCGACCAAGAGGCAATAAAACAAACATACCATATACACCAGATACCCATGAATAACAAATAAAAAAAATTGAAAAATGTCGCTCGCACGGTCAGTTATTTCTAATTGGCCCGACAAGAACTACGATCAAGTCGTTCACGGAAGCAGCATACGAAGGAGCTTTCAGGCAAAATAATAACGAGCGTTCGAACCCACGCTCAAGTTCACCGAGAGACCCCAGGGGCAATCCCGGGAGGTTCTAGCCAACTCGCAAGTAAGGCAAGTCAAAATCCGCTTACACAAATCCGCTATATTTCAGGTGGGCAGCTCTCCCACGTTAAAAACTCCACGCATCAGAAACTCTCTGCAGGGAGCCGCGACCCGTACGTCGAAAACCCTAGACGGCCAAACAGGCTTTCCCCGCAGATCCTGTTCTAGCGTAGGCGCTAAGCTTGGGAATTCGGCTTGCCTTTTCGTAGAAGCGACATTACTTTCTTTTTGTCCGCTGCCTGCATAAGAAGGCCCGCACTAAACTCGGGTTTGGGTGAAATCACCATCGAACGAACGGTTCCCTTCGTACTAGACCGCCCCCGGTGTCCAAGACCCGCTAGTACCTTTTTTTCATTCTGTCCGGACAACGCCTTGCGACCATTTGCCCACACCTTGTTCGTGAAAAGCTCTCAGACTGCACCTAGAGTTTACTCGCTTTCTGTACACACACCTTAGACACGGATGAACGCTTTTCGTGTTTAGCATCGAAAGAAGAGGTCCGAGTTCTGGCGTACTCGCTTATTTAGTTTCACGGGGACAGTTTCGGTGAGAGCTTTTCTTCGCGCTCGCTCGCATGGCCTCCGAAAGCGCTAGCGTAGCGTATTTGCGTAACGGTTTTTCCTTCGTGCGTTCTTATGGCAGCTCTTATACCGCAGATTAGTCTTTTTTTTTTCTTTCTTGAGCTGCGTCAGCGAAGAGGCAAGATAATTATATGATCAGACCTTCAGCCGCCTGGCTTGAATCAATAGGTAATAGCTCGAAACTGGTGTGAGTTTATCGGAATTTTGTTTTTAAATTTTATTGCGGGTGTAGTGTCTTAAAGTTTTTTTTAGCTCGTATTTCTCGTTTCATTGCAAAGTTCTTTTAAATAAAACATGTAAAGAGAGCTGCGGCGGTAAGTTTCAATTAAAATCGAAAATATTACCATACTAACAGTAAGAAAGAAGTTCCGGTGAAAAAATAGTTACAAAAGCGATGCTGTTAATTCACGAACCTTTCAATCTCCAAATAAAACATATAAGGTTTTACCGCAGAAGTATTTTAAGTCATTAATGAGAATTAAAGGCGAGGCAATCGCGCAAAAAACGACCCGTAGAATATAAGGAATGCCATACCTGACAACTTTAACCCCCCAAATCCACTCACGGAATAATCCAGGTTCTCATCTTCTTTTTCTCACAGACAAGCAAGTAATTCCCCTATGCACCCTAAAATTTCAAAGCGTAAATTGCAGTTTTTGCGTTATTTCTTACTTTCTCGCATCGTTCTTTTTTTTTTTTTTTTTCAATTATCGGGTGTATTTATTATGCCTCTATAAAAAAATGGAAGAAATTTGACATAACCAGCTGATAAGAAGTCGCAAAACTGGAAGCAGCTCACACGCCCTTTTTTGAAACACAGTGGCGCCATCTATGAGAGCAACGCCGACTGTTCGTTGCAATGAGCCGGAGGATTCTCCCAGAAACTCAACGCATTCAAACTGGAAGGAACTGGAAGCGCTTCTCGACGGCTCTCGCCGATGCGTTACACAAGACTACCATTGACAAGTCTCAAACCCGAGGAATTTCGCAGAGTTATTCCTCTTCCGAGTTTCCAGAGCCTCCTTTTACACGCCGCACAGAAAGAAGAAAGAAAAAAAAATACGCAAAATCACGCCGCAATCACTGCGCACGATTGGTTTATCGGGCGATAGGGCGAACGCTCAAAGACGTTGTCGATTTTTGATTGGCTCCTTACATCCGCAAGGTTGGCAACGATCTGTGCCTAAAAGGGGGGGGGGGGGGGGGGGGGGGGGGAGGGGAGCGGGCGGGGTTTAATGATTCTAAAATTTAAAGAATTTGCATCTCGTCATTTCTACGTTGTTTATCGTGTCCCGCAGGATAGAGAAAACATCTCATTCATTACAGAATGTCGCGATTAAGCAGCATCATCGCGAAGAAAAAGTCGATCGTTTTCCCCCACCTGCAGCCGCCAGTGGCAGCCGAAGGAACTACGGCGAAATGATTACGTGACCTCGCTCGGCTCTAAGCTGCAGCATAACGGCCGCTATATAATGTTGGCAGAGAGAGGGAGAGGAAGCGGTTTCCGAGAGAGCACACGGAAAGCTACACGGCACCCCAAATTCCGTCGCTAGGAGGGGGACCAGGTGTGACCCTGAAGACTGGGAGTGAGTTAAGGGGTGCCCGAAATGCCAATATTTATCTTTTTTTTTTTTTTTTACACAACAACTAGGACATGCAGACGAAATCGGTGTTCTGTTCTTTACTTCAGAAGTGTCAGAAGGCAACTTCCACGAATATTTGACCGAAGTCCGAAAATCGTAGCACCCCTCCTTTAATGTGAAACGGAGTATAGAAGAAGTTTCTCAAGCTCTTGTCACCGTAGGAAAGTATCACATCATCTTCCCCATTCCAAAAAAGTGCGGGCCCCTGGGTCATGTCGAGCGTAGAAGATTGAACATGCAGCCAAACGCATTCCAGAAGTCGAATTGATGGGAACCGATCCCTACTCGACGATATATACCATAACAAACCTGCAATTCGTTACTTTTTCAAGTAATTTTGTAATTGCCACGTTACGTTTCTGCGGTAGTAATTTGTAATGTAATTCTGTTACAATATATTGGTAATGGATTACTTTAATTACTCGTTAATTTTTGAAAAATAGGAACATGAAATACAGAAACGGGAGCAATATCAGTCTGGGACCAACCGCTCGACCAAAGCGAGCGCTCGCACCCATGCGTTTTTAGTACCGCAGGCGACGTGGTCGACCTTCCAGGATTGACCGAATGCTGACTATGACGTCAGCAAAGGATTTCTCATCGGCAGAAATAAGAGTAATGTAAATGGGAGTAATGTGAGAATTTTAATTTTGACGATGTTGATAGTGCTGGTTTCGGAGCGCAATGATTTCAAGCTCCCACCATGCTCATTACCAACACTATCCAACTTGTTATTGGCGAGATAATGACGTCACGATAAGAAACCATAGGAGGGCGCCACCGAAACACCTCGCCACCGATAGGGAGTATTCACTGGCGGCCCTAGCTGTGTGCGCGACTGCCAAGCGCGTGGTGACGACGAGCTTCCACAGTAATTCTGCAACGTGCCTTTGGCACCATCCAGATTGCCGGTCTTAGAAACCTATCAATGTGAGCTTGTTCTGGGCATGCGCTCTAAACATCGCCCTCAACAATGTAAGAGCTAACAGTGCGTCCAAGCTACAGGCACGAGAACGCAGCTTTGAGACGTTGCGCTTACGCTTCAAAGGCTTTATACAAAAAAGGAGCTCTCGTAGATCTGCTCCTTACCTCCAAATCTCCTAGCGGACGTAGACTCTGCTATTGAGCATTCGCACCGCTAGCTTTATTGAAAACATTCCAGGGATCATTTCTGATCGCCGTAAGCTAGCGGGATGGCGGGTGGTCGTTGCCGCTTTCGGTGTCTTGTCAGCTTACAGGTGAAGGGAGTTCACCTTACACTCTTTCTTGTAAATACAATATTTTATGTTTACAGTGACTGCCATTATGCGAGATTAGGAGACTTGGAAGGTAGTGTTGGAAAACATTTTTGAAAACATCAATGTTGTTTCGATTGTTTTCTTGATAAGTGTACGGGAAAAGTAACGTGAAAGTAATTTGTAACGTATCGAGTTAAGTAATCCCTTACTTTTGACCGAAAGTAATCCGTAACAGTAATTCATTACATTTCAGGCTCGGTAATTTGTAATTGCAACCCCTTACACTTTTCAGGTAACGGCCAGATAATACACCGACGCGTCGTTGAAAGGCAAACTCGGCGGCCACCGCAAGCCTCCCAGCTCATTGGAGTGGGAACCGGGATTCGCCCCTTCTGCGAGCGAAACACCGGACAAAGTTGAGGCCCGAGCAATACTATTAAGCAGCACTCACTCTCTCCTCGTACATCGAACAAAAAACACGGAGTTTCTTTGCAGACAAAATGACAGAATCATATAAAGACACGTCTCGAGCATTTTCGAAAAATGTTTTCCTTCTTACAGGTTTATCCACAGAACATTTTTAAAACAATCTAAAAAATATTTATTTTTAATTTTTTTACGAAACTTGGCATTTTAAGTCCACAAATATTTTTTGTTTGTCCGTGCATATCTCGCTACACTTAGCACGGGAAACTGAACGTTACGTGGCCTAGACATCGGTTCAGTTTCCCCACTAAATGTAGCGGAAAACTGTATGTCACCCGACCTGTCGCGAGCCCCATACACCTCTACAGTTCCCCTCCACTCTATTCGGCAGTAAACCTGATGTCACGTGACTTTAACGTCATGTGGCATCAATCACTTTCCAAACGTATCCAGGTCACTCGACATGACAACGCGTGATCCGTACAATCATTTAGTTTCCCCAAAAAATTTAGCGACAAAATTGACGTCAGGTGACCTATGCACCGAGCCAGCTTCCCCGCATATTTTAGTAGAAAAAGAAAAACTGACGTCACAAGACCGGACGTCACGAAACCGGACGTCCCGGAACGTCTACGAAAAAAAAATATTTCATCGCTAAATTTGGCGGGGAAATAGTTGTCAAGTGACGTGTGTTCCCCGAGTCGATTTCCACATCCACGAGATGATTTCTAACACATTAATCGATTGTTCAATGTCTTTCAAACAAAATTAAACGATCTGCTCCTTAAAAGCTGCATTTCGAGCCTTATAAGTTATACGGTACGTTAAAGATAAAGGTCGCCGCCACATTTTGTGTGACTAACGTGACAATACCATCAGAGTGTGTCTACTGACTGTGTTTTCTATGATGTATCAGTAGTATGACTGCAGATTGAAATCACGCTCTTTAGAATAACAGGGACAACAGAAAAAAAAAACAGTCACGATATTAACCGATTTTCAGCTGTGTTCCTTGCTTGCAAGCGCCACATCCATAAGTCGTACCAGCAATATGTAAGTCATTCGGGAAAGTTCTTGAAATACCGATCATGCTCAAAATTACGCGAGTCTCTAGTAAGAGATGGGGGAAAACTTGATCGACGTCCACCAGCGCGCCTGCACACTCGCTGTATGTTTTGCTCGAAATACAAAACTGCGGGAAATACCGGCGTGAGTCTGCGCTGCAGATTCCCACTCACACAGTTATCTATTTTCAATGAGCTCGCTCGGGAAGTCGCGGAAGCGCTCGCCGGCAGCGCTGACGATTCCGGTCAAGATCGCTCCGCATAGCCCCGAGACCCCATCCTCAATCCCCCGAGACCCCATCCTCAATTTCCTGAGACCGCCGCTGCGACTTCCTTGACCTCCATTAATAAAGGAAAAGAGACAGCTTGCCAAGAAACTGAAGATCAAGGGTCCGGACGAACTGGACCTCATTCCCGGAGAACTCCGACGTCGTAAAATTGTCCTCCTAGGAAGAAAAAAAACGGGAAGCGCGTTAAACGCTAACTATTCCAGAAATGAGATCCTGCCTATCAATCAACCCGCGACGCCGAAATGCCACCACTGCAAGGAGCCCTCTGAGATTTCACATATCCTACGGGGGCTCAGGCGCTTTGAGCAAAGGCGTGGCACGCTCAGTAAACTAGATTACAACAATAAACCCAATAATTTTCAATCTTGGATCCACCTGAACGCAGACTGCTGCAGGTGAGAGAAATCCTCTCCTACCTGCAGAAAAGTGATAGCAACACCTGCTTCTTGTTTTTTCTTGTGCTATTGCGAGGACTTTTTAGGGGTTTACACTTAAAAAAATAGAATCCGTTTTTTTTTAGCGGACAAAGGTGTGTGAGTGGTCTAATTAAAATTTAAAATTTATTTGGCATCAATTTTGCAAGATGTCACGGGTAGACTAAAAGCCACCAAAAATGCGGCTTCACTGCAGTATCCCAGTGTAAAAAATTATGGGAGCGCAAATGCTTTTTAAATATTCGTTTCCTTTCTCTTTTCTTTCGCTTAGGCATTGACCTTTTGTATTTTTTTTGCTTATTTGGGGGGGTTAACTGGGGTGCTTCATCAGAATTTCATGACGACCGAATTTATTCAGTCGTGACGAGAAGCCTTGCGGCGGTAAGTCATTAGCCCAGCCAGTTCAGCTTGCTAAAATGTGTGAGGTCTTGCAAAGCACTGCTACCCAAAATGAGGTATCTCTGTTATTAATATTAATGTAAAATTAGAAGCTATGCCCTTTGTCATAATTGGCAGGCGAGCACTCAGTGATGAGTGCGAGCTTGTCGAATTCGTAATTCGGGAATCTTTTGTTTGCCAAACCTTCCCCCAAACAATACATTAAACCCTCTCAGGCATCTTACCTCCTTTATCTTTCTTACCCCTCCTTTTACCCCCCCCCCCCCCCTATCCCCCTTCCCCGCACCATATTTGAAATCTATATTTCTGGGGGATTCCATCTCATGTATCTACAAACATAATACGTTTTTTACTTATCGACTTTCCCTTCTCACTCTTTCCACCTGCCTTCACCTACTCATATATTGCTGGTACACGTAATATGGTTTCTCAAAGCATAAATTACGAATCGTCCAACATTAAAACGCACGCCTCCGTAGAGCCTTCGTTCGTCCCAGTTGTCGTCCGAGCCCTTCTGTTCCCCTGCCACGGTTCTCAAAATGGCTTCGACGTAGGGATATTTTCATTTTGGATTGGCGCCATGACATCTACTCTATGCGGCCTTATATTTCCGGAGCGTAGGAGCCATACCAAGGGACGAGCTCCTAAAGTACACACAAGTCGACTCACAAGCATATTCGCGAACGTCAGGAGTACAGAGAAATCCGAAAAAAAATAATGTACCGTTGGACAAAAGCATCCCTCCCAAATGCACGAGGACGGACATCGGAAATGAAAAGATGGAGCTGCATGCCTATTCGAGGTTCGGGTGCCACCGCTGCTGAAATTCTCGTCGGCATTGTTGTCTCGTCACGAGAAGGCAGGAACCTAGGAACGTAGAGGATGGTTCCTTCCAGCGCTCATATTTCTACTTGCTGATTTGTTTTGTTTTTTTGTATAGATGCATTGCTGAAATACCAAGTTCGATCAAAAAATTATTCCCCCCTCCTTTTTTTTTTGTGCCCGCATAAATAAATTACGCATCACAGAAAGTTGAAACTCCGTGAGGGTGTCACGCTACCGGTAACGATACAGTGGGAAAGTTTGTGCACATGATGTTACCTAGATCAAAAGATACAAAACAAAAACAATATATCTCAATGAGCCAACGCCCACCTAAGCCTAATATTGATGGAAACGTCTTTTGAAATAGTGGGCGCCTGTAGCCTTTAGTTCAGGGAAAAAATTAGATGCTCAGAAAAACGATACTATTTTCTAAACGGTAATAGTCCCTAAAGAAGAGGAACAAGGGAGACAAAGGACAAACACAAATACCCAAACACAGCAAGGTGACTGGTGCGCGCTGAAAAAAATCCGCCTGGTCCTGGTACCAAATCAGGGAGGAGGAATCAGGAAAATGTAGGGGTCCCTGTTCTGGTACCAAGACCAGGCAGATTTTTTTAGCGCGCACCAGCCACCTGGCTGTGTTTGGAGATTTGTGATTGTCCTTTGTCCCCGCTGTTTCTCTTCTCCAGGGATTATTATCCTTTATTATTTCCAGCTCGCCTGCTCCTTTGCATTAATTGCTTTATCACAGTTTTCTTTTATAATGACAATTTTTTCCCTGACAAAATAGATACAGGCACCCAATATCTCAAATTTTTATTTGATAAAACTTAGGCTTGTGGACGTCAGCCCATAGAGGAATTTTTTTTGTTTTATATTTTGATTCAGGTAACGTCAGGTGCTCAAACCTTCGCAGTTTATTATCACCACCAGCGTCACGTTCTCACGGAGTTTCAGCCTGCTGCGATGCTTAGTCGATTTATGCTGCCCGAAAAACCGGTTTTATTTTCTCGGCCAAACCCTAAGAACTCAGATGTCGATCGTGCCGGACTAAATTTGACCAGGAAAGAGCGTAATAGCAAAACGTCTGGTGGGGACAAAAATAAAAAGGAAAGAGAGCGGTGACCTGGCAGATGTTACTGTAGAGTGCACAAGTCATAAAAAAACACTACGGGAGACGCGGTGCCATCTTTCTTTCCTTCAGCTTCACAATTTCGAAGTTAGTGTTTCCTTGAAATAACTAAGGATTTTTCGGGTCTTTACTGATGGCCTGGACTTGTTCATTTTTCTACCCATCGTAGACTTTATTGCCAGACATAGCGACTTACGGGGCATGTTCTGATACAAAAACCAAAAGTATGTGCATAGCAGCCAGAGCTGGACAAAATCTCCCTTAAAGGGGCCATGAAATTATTTTTCAACTACGTTCTCCTTAGCATTCCTCCTCAACTCAAAAGACAAATGAGAAATCAAGTATTCGTGACGTACTGTTTTACAAAATGCGAGGACTCTGAGCTTCGACCGTGTTTATAAATATATTTCTAAGAACCTCATGAAGCTTGTCATTCGCCAGTGATAAGTGTCCTCACGGCACTCATTAGCCGCGAACGCGAATCCAAATATTTGTGAACGGAAAGATTGCTGACGAGCGCATACGTCTGAATGGCGCACTGCTCGTGTTCTATGCGTCAACTGAGGCCGTTTGACGTGCACTGGGTACGGCGGATGCATCACAGTGAAAACGCGGAAAGCTTTCGAAGGAAATTAGGTACGAAATTGTCCTTTATATTTGAAAATTTTCACATCGAAAGTCAGGCTTTTGACCTTCCACCCTCTTTCTTTTGGAGCGCTAAACGATATGTTATTAGTAAAATATCAATCCAAAATCATTTATTCCTGCCCTAAATTAATTTCATTGCCACTTTAAATATATTTGACAATAAAAATTTTAAATACATCGCAAAGAGGGCTCAAATACTAACATAATGAAATGCATCTAAAACGAAGTATCGAAGTATGTTTCCACAATGCATTTGAAATGGAAGTGAAATATTATCTGGAAACACTACATGTAGTTGTAGGCAGAGATACGTGTTCTAAAATGCATATTTATAAAAACGTTTTCGAGATGTCCTCATACTCCATAACAGTACTGGGGTGTTCATGTTAGAGTACACGAAGGAAGAAAAAAACATTGCATTTATTACTTTGAGCAACTTACCAGTTGATTTCTGAAAGCAACAAACGATCCCGCCCTGTAAGATGCAACTTGAATTTTTACGCTGACATTTTAAAAACTTTCCGCAGAATCATCAATTCAGTTTTAGCGTAGTGCCGAGAGAAGCCAAGGTACTTCAATAAGATGAAGAAAAAAACATTTTTTTTCAAACGAACGATGAATAAATGTTTGCTGTACTCGCGCAAAATCGCACAAACCTCTCACTCAGTATCACTGTCTTCACAAATCAGCTCGAGACGACATGCTGTTATCAAATCCGTGCTCCTCTCTCCGCAACTGTTTCACGACCTCACTGTGGAATAAGCCGGTGCTCAGGCACTTATCTGTTGTTTGCATCTGTACGCGAATACTGGAGCTGCAACTTTGATATGATGAGACTCATGAACGGAACTCGTCTATTTTCTCAAAAACAACTATCTTCGAGACAAGGTTGAATGCAAGGCCCCCTTGGGGAAACGTTACTGCACGGCCCCCTTCACATTTCTGTTTTGGCTTTTTCTTTTGTTTCCTTCATATTTTGCCGCCTCTTTTGGCTCTGTTACGAGGTCCTTCTTAGCGTTACTCAAAAGGGGATGCGTGCGGCGTTTTTCAAGGCTTATGCTAACGCATTCCCTAAGGATCCACCAATGAATCTTCCTTTATTTTTTTCCGGCGAAGCGGGCTCGCTGAGCCCGCGTGGCCCTAGCCTCTTTCGCACGCAGAGCCGTGTCGACTTGCCACTTCTTGTGCCGCATTTCGGCCGGCTGAGCTAGGCCATATTTTAACAAGTTACTAAACAAAAGTAAGAAATTGCATTTACGATTACACAAGGCTAAGTTTAAATAGTTACAGTTACAATTATCCTTCCATAAATGTAAGTGACCTTTACCACAAACAGCAATCAGTTATTTTTCCAGCGTTACTTTCTACCTTGCTGCCCTATGGTAAGACACAGAACACAACAGTGCTATGGAAGCGTTTATTGTCGCCACCAGTCACACTTTTGTGACCTTGAGCCACAATGCTCTCGAAAGTCTCATCGGACGTCTTGCCTCGTTTCTGAGTGAAGATGTCTGCCGCCGCGCTAAACACCCTTTCAACTAAGGCACTCACGAATAGTTGACGCACTGCGTTGCGTGCTTGTTGAAAAAAAAAATGGAACAGCTCTTTGCCCTGGTGAAAGCCCGAAGCTTCGTTGTTACAGCCGGAGTTTGATGCTGTTAGAATCACAAAGCTATACGAATTGTGATATAGATGATTAAACCTCAAATAAAATCAATGTACGTGAATATATTATATAAATATATTTCAGCTGGCTAACATCGCCAAACAGTGGTACAGAAACATAGCCGAGATGCGGTAATTACACAAAACATTAAATCATAGAATATGGTTGTATATAGATCTTCCATTAGCTTTGGACGTTCTTTCGTTGAGAATAAGAAGAGAATAAACTTTTTGAAGAAGAGAATAAACTTTTTGGAGATATAAGCAGCAAAAACATCGGGATTCCTCAGAAACAAAGATATATAATGTCGATTAGAACGGAAATGTAGACGTCCGTATGCCGTACCGTTTCTTGATGCCGCCCAAAACGCACGTAGCACGGGTCGGCCGGAGCACAGCTCATTGTTCTTCAGCTAACTGTCAGGCGAGGCAACGGCAGCATCTCCACAGAGCGACGGCAGTAATGTTAATTTCGTTAAATACAACCTATAAAAGAGTCTTACATTTTACTTCCACGTCTGAAAGGTGTAAGTAAGCAAGCACCTCCATTTTGAAACCGATCCTTCAGGAGCAAGGGAGCGCGATTCTCACACCGTGGTACCACCACTGCTGAAAGTTGCCATATATTACCAACGTCGTGTCCTAATATTGTGAAAAAAACGCAAGACTTAAGGGTGAGAGGGATGTAGGCAACCTGATGCTTTTAAAAAATTATGTGAGAAGCATCACAAAATCAATTAAACAGTCGTATCTCCCAAAGATGGTAAGAGTTCTAACATCCTTTCAGCAGCATGCCAGTTAATATGACATCCTTTTCATCGACTGCTGTGTTATAAGTTTATTTAGCGGAAAATAGCTCGTGATATTATGCAAACTGTCGTAATCCCTATAACCCAGGAGGGCATTGTTAATTGTCTCGAGCTTTTGAAAGGCGCGCAGTCGACGATTGTTTTGTGTCCTCTCCGAGAAGGCGCGCGAAGATCCGCTACACCAGCTCGCGTGCACTTGGACTTTGTTTGTTCTTTTCGTTGGAAGGAAACATTTCGGACCTCGAAAGTTTGCCTAATATTTTTTTTTTTTTGCACCGAGAGTACGGTTCTTAGGGCCGGTTGCACCAACGCCGCTTACCTTAACCCAAAGCGGCGCTTTTCTAAGCCGGCTTAGCGCCCTAAACCGAGCTTAGGTAAGCACGGGTTTAAATTCCGGTTGCACCAACGTTAAGCCGGCTTTACAGACGCGCCCCTAGCTAAACGCTGGATTTGCGTAGAGAATCTAGGGACAAACAAAGCAAACTAGGGAACGCTCAGAGCGACGAATACGATTGGCGGAGAGGAATCACGTGATGTAAACAAAACAAAAAAAGAAAAACTGCCGTAGTAGTCGTCGTCGGCGTCTGCTTTTCGCTGTATTTCTTCGGTGAGTAACAAATTAAAGGCCTCCAAATTCAATCATTTTTTCGTTTAACTTTTAATAACAGAAGTCAAAGCTTCAAATAAACACGAATGCTCTTTACATCTTTGATTGTGTGTTTAATATCGGTTGATAACAGGATATTTTGACAGTGGTAGTAGTTTCCGTGCTCACATTTTGAGGTGAAGGAGCCATCGGGGGCCCCAAATCTCACCGAACGCGAGAAGGACACTCTACTCGCTACATCGCTGAAGACAAAACATCATGGATATAAGTAGGCAGGTAAGATGACTACTAAAACTAAGTCAAGCCTGAGACCGATGAAGTTCAAAACAGTGACGAACTCGCCACGGCAGCTGCGAAAATGCCCGGAAATCTTTGAATAGAAGTCGTCGAGAGGTCAGGTCAAGAGTCCTTGCATCGACGGTACTCGTTGCTATCAGCAAGGTGACAGAACTGCACTGTACCGTCGTTGAATATCCGCTGCAGCCTCAAACGGACTTCAGTTTCACACTGTCGAGTTCAGAAAAAAAAAAGAAAAAAAAACTCCCACTAGTACATCACATCGTGCCGATAAGAACGGTCGTCTCTTCGCATCACCTACCCCAGCCTGCCCCGATACAGCAATGCACGAATCTAACATAGTAGTCATTACGATTTGTCGTCGCCACGAATGAAAGATATAAAGCAAAATATTCCTAAAAAATCGCGATCACCAAACAAGTCACGGAGGACACAACAAGGCGCAACTTTCAACTGAATTTTATTGAAAACGTGTTCCGGTATATAGTCTCAACCATCGTCACAATGACAACAAACGACAAAAGTAAAGGAAAAACACCATCACAGAGCACAACTCGGAAACAACAATATCTCGTTCTCAGGAAACGAATGAAAGATATAAAGCAAAGTATATAAACAAAATGCGATCACCTAAAAAGTTACAGTTATGGAACGATACAGTTTTCTGAAGCCAAGATTCTACTCGCGAGATAAGGAAAATTCACTGAAGATTGTCTCAAAACTCAGAAAACGGAAGAAATTGAATTTTCGCTGTTTTATTACTTAAAAGCGCCGCAATCTAATGCAAACGGCAGAGGTGTCGACAATCAGCTGATCGCCGAGATCATGTACTGCCACTATTCAACGCGCTGATCAGATTGAAGGATACGCGCTGCAAGTGTAGATAAACAAGGTGGTAAATAACAATACGTTACAGCTATGCGAAAATTAGTAAGTACATACGAATAAGCTCGTTGACAGAAGAACCAACGGGAATACAGACGTGAGCCCCACAGCTCCGTACGTTTCTCGGTTATGGCTAACACGCCCTGAAAGTGGAGAGCGAACTTGAAAACAGGGGTCGATCAACACTTCACGCGACAATATTTTGCATCCTTGTCACAGTCGAAAGTCATTTTGTCGAAACTTTCACGCTGATGTAGCCTAAAACACTTTGCACAACCAATTTCGTCCACAGCGTCGACCGTGACAAACCAGCCGCCATGTTTTTAATCCAGGATTAAGAAACAACCAGAAGCAAAGCGCCCAATGTTGAGCGCTTAAGTTAAGCGTAGTTTAGTGCTAGGTTTAGCGATAAGCGAGTTTGGTGTAACCGAGCGAAACCGAAACTAAGCTTAAGTTCCCGGCTAAGCTCCGCTTTGCGCTAAGCGACGTTGGTGCAACGGGCCCTAAGTCATACTTTATTATATTACAGGTAGATAACGTTTTTCAAAAGTAAGATAAGGCGTGGAAAAGAAATCGTGCTGAAGGTGGCTATTGTAAAACATCTAAATCCGATGTAATGGGTCTTTTTTAGGGTTTGGACAGAATGGTGGTGCGCTCTCGCGGGAATCGCTCGAAACACTTTTGGGGGCTCCGAGACTGTCGCTCCGTCGTCCGCGTCAGCGGCTGGCGTGTCTCCCGGTCCGCGTGTTTACGTGTGCTCTCTGGTGGCGTTGTTCGCTTCGCGCGCATCTCTTCTTCGAATTGACTGTGGACGACCCCGAAGGATTAACGAAAGCCGCTGTCTACGATACGGACGACGTCGCTCTTCTGTGTACCTGCAAAGATGGATAGACCGCCGACGTCGCATCGGTCCCTACCGTCGGCTCGGAATCGCTCAACCGTGACTTCGTTGTCGCGTCGTGTAAGCAGCTCAAAAAGGTATCGGTTTTCAAAGCAGAGTTTAAGGAAAGAAATTTTATAGTGTCCACTTTTGATCCCCTACCAGCTATCCACCTTGTGCAGAGCTTGTGAGCTCTGTTTATGACGCCCGGCCAGTACTAACAGCTGATTTCGTTCTCCTTGAGCGCTTGAGTTATTCAAGCTTAAAGGAGCTGTGCAACAATTTTTGTACTGTACACAAATACCGCTTAAAACGGATCCCTAAAGTTAATGACCCATGAAACACGCGTTCGTTTTTCACCCCACGCAATAGAAGTTCCAGAAAAAAATTTAAGAAAAACGAGCAGCGTTCACCCCCTCAACTCGCAGCCGGAACAAGCGGCCACGTGATCTGGAGCCGATTATATGCCGCCAGTGTTGATCATAGCCAGGCGCTGGGGTTGGCAAAGCGCAGGACACGCGCTGAGTTCCAGACATTGTTATGGCTCGGCTGTTGTCGTCGTTGCAGCGATTGGACACAAGTCACGACCCGAATGCTTCTTGAGCTAGCAATTGTCACGAGCCCAAGTCGAGTGCCCACGCAATGCTCGGGTCCAATCTATGAACCGCATTCAAATATCGTCACTTGGGTGTACTGCGATCCCCGAGTTACGTCATCAAATTTTGCAAAGGAGAGATTGAATGAAAATGATCGCTTTTGTCCTTGAAATTACACCGCAACAAAGGAGTTTCTTGGCCAATGGCGTTGCGTGTGAGTATCCTTGAGTCCCAGGTGTGCCAGTAAGCTCGTGTAGAGAGAAAAACATTCCAATTGAATATCGTTGCACAGCACCTTTAATCGCGTTCCGTCACTTCGCCGTCCTGCGTACAGCACGAGCGCACGGGACACCGCTGTAAACCCGGGGTCGTGAAAACAAACTCGGACGGCGTGAAATACGGGCGGTCTTGATATCGCGAATTCTCGCCTGCATCGTTACTAGGAACGGTATGTTCGAAACAATTTTACTTTGAATTCCGCATGTTTACAAACCTCCGAGAAGAAGGGCCTTGCAAACAGGGAGTTCACGGCTGGTTGCCAAGGCATTCCGTCAGGGTTCTATCGTCAAAAGGCTAGAATCCATTTCGCACGCTTTAAATGTTTTGCCACTATTCATATTTTTTATTAAAGTGGCAAGACGTGAATGTGTATGGCCCACGCCTAAAGAACGGAAAGCTTTATCTAATTATGCGTTACTTGAGTATTGTTTAGGGCACGATTACGTTACACAAGCTAGCATGCACGCTTGCCGTCTTTTAGTTAAAATGAGATGTCCCGCCGTCACGTTGAGGGCCCGACCACCTGACAGGGGGCATTCGCGTCATAGGCTTCTGAAACGAGGGCTTTAGAAAACGGGGCAAAAAGGGCGGGTTGTTTGACATCAGGTGCTGTCAATAAATGGTGGTGTTTTTGGGCACGTAATAAACATTAACGTGTAGGGGGGCTCGTTCTGGGCTTGCACTGCCAACACCGCGTTCACTTATGGCGCCCAGTGAATACCAAGTATTTTTCGCGCTGAACTCAATTTTCGACCGCCAACGAGTATTGATATTTGCAACCGACGTTTGATATTTACGAAGCAAAGCAGTAAAACAGCCATTTCGTGCCTGGCTGATCGGAACTACTCTACGACTATACTCGTTTTCATCACAAAAATGCCGAAATACAGCATATATTGCACATTGCTGCTGTTTAATTGATTAGTGGCATAGACTGTAACTATATATTTCTCATGAGAGAAACTCCATGTATTTTTCACTGGCGCGTTCAAGCGCAAGTTATAATCATTCTCTAATAAAAAAATGCAGAGGAATCTGTCGCGTCCCACGCGGAAGCCAGTATCGGCTTATGTGGGACTTACTTTTGAACTGTATTTTAAAAAGCATGTACAATTGTATTCTATTGTATTGTATTGTAAACAATGAAGTTTTGCGCATTGTTCATACGCTGCGTGCAGTAGTTCTTACAAGATTTGGTTGTCGTGGGTAGAAGCGATGCTTTTGGCGTTTGGAACGCGTACATCTTGATAACACTCATCTGATCTCAAATGCACCTACGTGTAATGCTAATTCTCCACATAAAGGCGGAAATTAGTAATGTTCCGCGACGAGCCGAACCTTTTTAACTACGGTTTTTTGAGTTAAAGCAAGTATAGGCCAGTCGCACGTTTCGCAGTACCGTGGTATGAACTTTGTGTCACACGATGGCCGGATGGCTAGATGAATGAGCGGATCGCTGGATGCTAATGGCTGTAGCCTTTATAACAGGTGGTAGCTTGCGCCACCCAGCGTAGAAACCAAAGTAAGGTTGCTCCCCTCGCCCTTCGCTAGTGAAAAAGCCATTTGTATGAGAAATTACGTGTGTCCAATAAGCACATATGAATCATACAAAATATATAAGAACATATAAGAGCCATGTAAGAACTATATAAGTGCTATATGAGAACATATAAGAACCATATAAGAAATATATTAGAAACTTCTCACAAGTTTCTTCTGTGTTTTTATATACTTTATATAGTTCACATATAGTTCTTATATGGTTCTTATATGTTCTCATATATCCTTGTTTATATCCACAAATTTCTCATATGAATGAGATTTCTCAATAGGGTTTAAATTCAATTTGCTGTCTTTCTGCATTTCTGTAACTAGGCGGTGTGGGATATCGCCAAATCGACCTTTGGGGAACCGGGCAAAAAAAAAAAAAAGAAACTAAAAGGATGATCTTTGTTTTCTACCTCCGGCGAGGGAGTCACCAATTTGCCAATGGTCAAACCCATTCGGCGTTCCCCGTAACCTGTACCTACTTGGAGACGGGGTTGAGATTTTGGGCCAGAGCAACGCGGGAGAAAGTCCCAATTTTCTTGTGTCTCGCCTGTCCTTAGCTGAGCTAGTTGGTTTTACTTCAACGAATTTTCACTGTATAATTTACACAAATCGTATAACCTCCTTTTCTTAACTGTAATCTTTTTTCACTTCCATTTTTTTATCCTCGCCAGATCCATGCAACTGATCACTAAGGTTACTATCTTCTCGAGCCAGTAGTTTCCGCTGCACAGTAGACTCCCTAACAAAACTATGAGGTGTAGAACTTCACAAGGCATCGAAACATAGATTACACCTCGTGATTCAAGGACAATTAAAGCGCTAAGAAGAGTCACAATCGTAAAATCGAAAAAAGGTACAGGAGTTGCCTTTTAATGTGAGCAAATATGATACATTTGGCTGTTTGTTTCGTTGCTTTTTTTTTTTGTGCGTATTTAATAATATTATTTAAGACTTGTTTTACTTTGCGCGATATATGTTAATTTATCTGTTTCTGCTGCGAAACATGCGGGCACCGAGAGCTCGTCCAGCCGTCTCGCGTTTCTTTCTTTCTCACTCCCCACGATTGCCTGTCGTCGAAATAGACAATTACTATTATTATTATGACGCAAACCTGAGGGGTAAAGTTCTCACCAATACGAAAGCCCCACTTTGGGTAAGTTCAGATGGTTCGGAGGGAAGGGAGGGCGCTTCGTCAGTGCGCGACGATTCAATGATGCTGCGTTATCAAGTTATGACCGGCTCGTAGTGATATGCAACTGTTCACAACTCGCGCCCCCTGATCTCTATTGTATTAGGCTGGATTGCGCATCGGGAGCCTGTCGGTGGCAACACCGGCGGCCATTACTTGACACCAAGTAATACACGCAAGTCTACATGAGAACACACAAAAGTAGGAATATTGAAGCTTGTACGCAGGGCTCGAAGACGAGTATAATATTATGGGTTATGATTATTATATCGGGTGCTTGAAGATCAAATCGGTATTTGACAACCGTTCAAACGCCCATTAAAAATTTTAAACGTTTCATATTACCCACATCTGAGCTGGCAAGCTTGCTTCCGTCGTGGAGTAAGCAAAGCAACTTGCCGTCCATAAGACCGTCCTCCGTAAAGCTTAGAAGTCGATGAACGTCCAAAAAGTTCCATGTTGGCAGAGGCTTTTTGTTGGGTAAGCGAATTCCGCGTAGCAAACCTTGCAAGCTTGTCGTCTGCTAAATCCAACGCATCGAAACGTCCACCGACTCCGGGGTAACTCTAGGTAACTCTTATCTCGTTGAGCTCCGCTACTTTTTTCGCCCAGCGGAGTTACTCTCGACCACAAAACATTGATTTATAATAACTGTGATGGCTTTAAGTTTTACTATTTGTGCAAAAGCTATTTGACAGGCTTCCCAGAAAGCAGCCAAAGGGTTTCATTGCCGACAACAGCTCAAAAACAAAAAAATGGCACTTTTTTTTTTTATAGACTTCTAGGCATTATTTTGTGTCAGGTGATGGCAGGCGGCGGTGCCACTTGACCCCAGCAAGAAAAATCCTCGATCCGCGATACAGCCTACTACAATAGCGATCGGTGCTCGCGCCGTGCCTCTATCACCTAGTGTCTCTGCTAGGAGAACCGAGTGTGTCTTTGATATTGATAGATGCAGCTAGGGCACGCGTATGGCACCTGTCGAACTGAAATCTGATTTAGGAATGACGCCGGTCCCCTAAGACGCATGTCGCCCGCGCTTTTTCTCACTCTCCTTGATACCTGGTATCGCGTCAAGAATGCATCGGCTGCGAGGAATTTCGATTCGGCCCGAAGACGACGAGAGGCGCGACAATTGGACTATGCAGGTGAAGAAGACAAAAATACGCGTGCAAAAAAACGTGCCTTGCGGCGCATTCCGACATCCTTTTCGTCATGCAGCGCGCAGACCTAAAACAATTTACGAGAGGTGAATAGAAGCCTTCTATCGATTGCGTCATTCAGACATTCACCTGGTTTATATGGAAAAGGCGCAATGCAATAGTTTCATCACGTGCGTCGACGTTGCGAAATGTAGATATCAATACCCCATCCTCCGGCTTCTTTATTATTTCTTTTTTTTTTTTTTTATACTGAGCAGCCAGAAACTTGGAATGTGGAGGTAGTAGCACTCGAACGGAGAATTCTGACGAGGGCGCTCTGCAAACACGTTCGTTCACCTCGCACATGTGAGTAAAACTCAAAATTCCACCTGACGTGTTGAAATCACCCGAAGTGTCAACGAGCACACAAAATTATTGTACAAAACATGGAAGCTGACATAACCACTCATGTTTGGTTCAAGTAACGTGATACTGGACTGATCTGCTATCTTTTTATGCTCGTTTTATAACGAAGTAATTACAGTCGGTGGCAGATTAAGAATGTTGTAGTTGCTTCGCCTTCAGAGCGAACTTTCTGTCTGTCATCACTTCGTCTCACGCGCAGCCAAAACCTAGCGGAAGGCAACAAGCGCGGGCTGGAGGCAGAGCTTCTGTGGCATTCTTAACCTGTCAATTACATTAAGTCCTTTGAAAAACGTGAAAGCCGTGCGCCCGGTCGTCACAAGAGTGCATTATCACACTGTTCTGTAGTGCAACCTGCCCCGCAGTGGCGAAAGCTCTAACTTAGGTTGGCGTCCTGAAGAATGGTTGCACTACATCTCTTGCCTCTTCCGCGACTCTGATGAGCCGTAGAGAAGGCAGGAAAGCTATCGCAGCCCACATTTAATCCACCAACCGTAGTTGGAGTTTTAGCGGCTTGGTTTCGTCGTTATGTGAAAGAGGTTCATTGGTCCCAGTTAGGTGAATGAAACAACTCAATTCGAAAGCACCCGAGCGTAATAACTAACAATCTATCCCACCATTTTACAATGTGCCTAAAAATGTTTTCTGTATCACGAACTCCAATCACCGGCTACTGGAGAAAGTAAGCTTGCATAAACTATCCAAAAATGAATGTTATTATAGTGCCCTATTTTTATCAAATAAAATATTATTTATCAACAAGCTTCATTGCAGCAAAAATTGTATTTATTTACCGTACGCGCGCAGCTCACAACAGTAGTCGGGATATTGGCCACTCTCACAACTATTTCTAGAAAGTTACCAAATTGCCGCGTGCATCACCCAGAAGGAACGCCTCTTCGAGCTTTTAGAAGATTCGAGTTTACTCTTACCCCGACGGTAAAATATATTACAGGAGGAGGCAAAAGCTTCGCCTTTAAGAGTGGAACTTGATATGTAAACATATAAACCCCCGTTCGTTCACAAGCCGTGCAACCGTGTCTGCGTGGCCTAGCAATAAAAGTGACGGGTTGGCCTAGTCCATAGCGTTTCTGACTCGCAACCGAAGGGTCATGGCTTCTAATTCCACCTTCGCCTAATATTCCTCGGACGGTTTCTTTAAGCGAGATTAATTTTATTTTTTATTTATTTATTTATTGATACTGCCGGCCGCTAATACGCAGCCAAGGCAGGAGATATACACAATAAAATGCACTTCAAAATAAAATACATAGGTGTGGTGGTGTTACAACTCGTAGAAGAATAAAGGGCCAATAACTTTATAAGGTGAAATCATTTGAGGCATGCGGCGACATTTAATTCGCATTACATGTCATGTTTGAATCACTTTCATTCCACTCTTGGCGTCACGTTTCATGTGAGCGTTGTGGGTTTGAAATTGTCCCGCGAGGTCAAGTGGCTGTGTCCTCATGACCGTATCGACTAATCCGGATTTTCTCGTCGCACCGAAGCCGATATCGATGCCGGCTTTTCTGCGAAATGAGCTCCTTAAAGTCAAAATTTGAATTTAGAGGAAATGTAGTAGATAAGTTGCCAAGCGTGGACTTGCCGTCTCACTCTCGCATTCCCGCTCCAGCCAGTTACTATCACTGTTTTGGAGAGTTGTTTTGTCATTTACCCATACAAATACTTGGCCAACTATTTTTGTAAATAAGTCACGTCCCATTTCCTGTACACGTTTTAATAGACCCACGGTTAACGTAACGTTGTCAAATGCTGCTTTGTGAAATAGCCTTAACAGTTCTGTGATGTTGGATTATCTGCGACTTGCCTACCGGAGACCAGGGTGGGGAACAAATCAGACCCTCATGTTGTGTCGGTACTCGTATACGGGACTCCCGTTCAATTAGTCGGGACACGAATGCCGGGTCACGGTTCCACCGGGGCTTTTGTATGATCGGTGAGGACACCAAATCCAGCCGCAGGCCGACGCAGCACCCGCGCACAAGTGCGAAACCAAAACCTTTTAGTTGCCAACTCAAATGCGAACCATATAACACAAATTTTCTGTTGAAACCCCCAAGCTAGGGAAGAGCATCTAATCACTCGAACTACGCCAGATGCACCCGCGCCCAGGTTCCTCCGTGTTCGCATGTAGTCAAATGTTAAAACCATGGTTCGTGCCATAATATTTAGCTGTGTTTGGAGATTCGTGCTAGGGAGCTCTCCCTTCTGTCAACCTCCCCCCCCCCCCCCCTTTCTACACACACACACACACACACACTCTAGGGTACAAATGTCTATACCCCATAAAATATTATTTTGCGTCACACTGGGCTCAACTTACCGAAATGTGTTGCCATTTTTAGACACATGAGAGAATAGCCAATGTTTAATACACTCGTCAGTGGTGGCTGCCGTTTTGAAACAGTGCTGCCTAATTTTGTTAATATCATACACAGCCTTCGGTCAGTTGCTCACACCTCCATGTAAATGTGTAGCCTTAACGAACAGTGAGGCTATTATTAAGTGGCAGCATAGAGCGCTGCAATAAACATTTTTAAATTATGTATATTCTATTTAGACAAAATGTGCCACCTGTGAACTTCAATCACGGGGTCTTTTGTCATATATATAAAGAAGCTCCGCCTTTTATTTGAGTGTCATAAAATGCAAGATATTGTTTCATGCCGCTTTTAGCACAAAAACGTCAGAATTCAAATCACTGGTGATTTCTCTAGCAGCAAGACATTTCGTAAAGTTCCAGGACGGCGTAGGCACAATGGTGTCTTCTCAGGTTTCAAAATCCAGCAAGCTCAACAAATACGCTTTTCTGATACTACCAACTTGAACGCTTAGCTCTCGCTCCGCTCTTGTTGCTAGTGCGTGGTGCAGTCCGCGCCGCGCTCCCCATCTGTCCACTTGTGAAGCAAGAAACAACCTGCAATAGCTCGGTAACAATCATAGCCTGTTCAGTGAGTCTAATGTATTGTCCTCACCGAGGACCATCTATCAACGCTGAGTTAGTGTCAAAATTGCCTAACAAATGGTGGCGCAACAATGGGTGTGTCGTCGAGGCTTAAACGTTTATGAGGACAAACAACGCTTGACAAGTGGAAAAAACGTTTCTGAAAAAGACTTCTTCTTATGTTTTTTTAGTCGTGCGCTGCCGTCAACAACAAAATTGTAAGGCTTGCAGTTACAGTAATGCTTTCGTTTTTGTCTGTATTCTTACCCCGGCGTTTTGAAATCTATCACGGTAAAGAGGAGCAGAGGCTATCAATCTCGACACGTTTCGAGCAAATGGAACTTTTCGTTGAGCTCAATGTGCAGTAATCACAAAATGAAATGGGGGAACAGTTTTGTTACTTAAACGTCTTCGAAAATAAAGGTATTCCCATTCCAAATGAATGAATATATATATATATATATATATATATATATATATATATATATATATATATATATATATATATATATATATATTATTGCAAATCTCAACCAGATTTGTGCCTATCTTCACTTCTCTACTCAAGGTACTGTATTTTAAGTACCTTTGGTAGTATTTTGGTAACTTTCAAATACATTTAGTCTAGAGTATTTGTTAGTCCATCTCAAATACATTTTGCATCCTTGAAAAAAATATTCGCCAGAACAATCTACGGAACTAGGGATCGTCAGACTCCAGGACAAAACTGAACTGATTGCAAACTTGGAGCCGAGCGACTGAACACAGAACAGGAAACAAGGCACGAGCAAAACGCAGCCTGCAAATGCCAACAAAAGAACAAATGGATAGCCCCAAATACGCCCGCCTCTGTGTGTCCTTTTGTCCGATTTCTTTTTCAAGCTGCCTTCGAATGGCACGCTACTCTTGGAGCTAGCAAAGTGCCGGTGACGCCATCCGGGGTTTACACTGAGACCCACCTTTTGTCTGGAGCTAGAGCGGTTAGTTCAGCGGAAGATTGAGGTTCAGCGGAAGGCCAGGCAAAGAAGCGCTACGTCCGTGTCACTTTTTTGTCTGGTCCTCGTCTTTCCGCACCGTTTTTAATTCCGAAGTATGTGGCAACTCGCCCAAGCCTCAACTTTAGCCTACTATGGTATAACTTTTGCTCCGAAGCTTGTTCAATAGCGTTTCATTTATCTCCTTCCAAATGCGCGCATTGTTTCGTTTTCACAATCCTCCAAATCCGTGTTTTGCCAGGTGAAGCCATCTGTAAGCTATACTGTATTCTGCTTCTGGAATCTTGACGTTCTTGACCTCAGGGCGTCCAGAACTGTCTTAACTGATGAAGAAGGGGGAAAGGGAAGAGGGTTTAGAAGTAGTTTTGTGGGCAGTCCTGTGTTTCTTGTGTTTCGCTCTTGACCTTCCATTTCCTTTTTTTTTTTCTTTTTTTTTTCTTTTTGAGTACGAAGGTACAGGGGGTGTTCTTTCACTTTCACAGGGGGACAACGTACTTGCTATTGGCTGTTCATTAGCCAAAGAAGCTGCTTTATTTGAGTCAATGTTTCTGCTGCATATCCGTAACAGCCGAACTTCCAGTTCGGCTGTTACGGATATGCAATGCCGAAATACATGTCAGGTCCCCCGAATCGCAGCATGGCGTAATACGAACTTAGTGCGGAATGCGTCATGAGCCGAGCCTGCCGTCAAACCAAAGCATGCCAGTTGTCATGCGTACAAAACGTGAGTCACCCTTGTTCCCAAAAATATTTCGGCACGCATCATATTGCATATCCCGAATTATTTCATAGTAAGCTTTAATTTGCCGCAGCTAAGCCGCTTCTCTTGTAGATTATGAATATCACAGCAAAACGTGATTTTCAAAGAAGACATCACAAATAGAGCACCCCTTTTTGACTTGAAACTTACCAGGTATCGTCGAATGTAATTTAAATCCTTTATTCAAATTATTTGCACTCCACTTCAGATACTTCCTACTAAAAAGTAACTTGAATACTACTCTAAATACATTTTCAGATGGGTATTTAGTAGCTTATTTTAAATTCTTTTGTTGATCATTTGGCACAACACTGGTGTACACCTGGATATAAGTTCCCATTTGTCGCAGGCAATATAAAGCATAAATTACTTCGCTCCATTTTTGTTATCTTTACGTTTTCTTACTGCTAGTACCGAAGTTTGTCCTCTCCTTCAGTATATACACTCTAAGTCTAAGAGAGAAAAAAAGAGTGTCGTCTTAAACCCTTTTGTCCCGTTTAATGCACCCCGAAATTTCAGTTGAACGTACATAGCACTAACGTCGAAAAGGCGGCCCCAACTTTTACAAGAGGCTTTAGAACGGTGATATATCCCTCATTAATCACATAAGGTACGTATCAAAGACTAAACAGAAAAAAAAAAAACACTAAGGTTTTGGAGTAGGGCCAAAAAAAAATATTACTTTTTTTTTGTGGTCAGAAACACGTACATTATAGCTATTTTAATAAGTTTTACCACTCGGCTATCAAGCCGCTCATGAAAAGGTTCTACATCAGCGGGCTGTACGTCGAACTGAAGTTTAGGGGTGCCCTATATGGGACAAGAGGTGTAAAAATACACCCTTTTTTTTCTGAAAGTATACGGAAAAGTGTGAACTAGGGCCACTAAATAAGCTACGCTTCAGAGTAACGACACTTTGCCATATTGTGGCTTTAAATCATGGTTGTCAGTTATCTGAAGCTTTATCTGAAATCACAGAAAACGCTTTTTCGCCCTCCACAAATGTTTAAACAATTCGCGACAAAGCAAGGCAATATTGCATGAGCTTCCTAACACCGAGTTTAATGCTGCGGAAGTCGCACTTCTGAATCATGACGATCGGCAGTTGCGTCTGCCCTGCATACGAGCCAAAATGGCGGCGCCCACAACAATGCCGGGGAACGGAGTGCCGATACTCTAAGCGCAGCTCATTTGGTGGCTCTAGTGGGGACTAGCGGGATCACAACTATATTAGATATCTGCCCTTACCGGACAACTACTAGTCCCCACAGGAGCGTTGTTTAACCCAACAATAGCATCTGGAAGGTTACTCTGAAGAAGGAGGTTGTAACCGCATTTAGAAGATTTCTGTGGTGCAAGACAGAACTAAATAAACCGAGGTTTAGGTTAACGAAAACAAAACGCTTATTAAATATCGGCTTTTCCAAACAATATTTCTACTTGGAACGGAGCTCCGTGTCACCTCACCGGCAATCCGACAATATTTTTAGCCAAAATTAGACATAAATTATTTAGTAAGACCAACCTAGCTTAATGATGCACTAAGCATAATTAGTGGATGTGTATTTCTTTAAATGTAAATAAAATAACCTAGCTAGTGAGCTGAAACGATATTACTTACCGCACGCATCCGTGTACTGTTTCTGTAAGGATTTCTTTTTCTTCTTTATTTTTGTTTTGTAACAAAAATGTATTCAATGACGGATTACCGGAAGCCGAGGGTGGAAGCGATGCTGGAAGAAAAAGAAACTAAAAAAAAAGGACCCGCTGGTGTAGTCCTTGAAAGCGGCGAAGAAATGCCAGCGCATAAAAAAGCAGCAGCTCTTCATGGTTAAAAGTATGAGCAAGGCCCACCTCGGCTGGTAAAACCGCCAACGATGATTGAACGGCACGTGAAATTAAAAGTTCGCATGAGGACTGATGTGACAGTTCTTTGCTTGATGTGAACCTGTTCTTAAGCTGATACTTATATCCGAATGATGTCATGAAAGCGTAATGCAGTTCTACAAACGCTCCAATTCTGCGAATATAAAATTCAAGAAGACGCGCCCCACATTTTAATCATTACTTAGAGGTATAAAGAACGCATCGTTTACGTAAACATACATTGGCTTTCACCTGAAATAGAGCGCAGCTCGCGACCTCTGTAGGAGATTGGTGACCCTCGGAAAACATTCCCCTAGTCCGGGATTTAATTTCAAGGCAGGCGGATTTTCGTAACCTTCTGCACCTTGATGATCACCCCGTACTCATCATTTCAATTCATAAATACTGTTTATGAAGCAGACGCCCAACCGGAATAGTCGGTGAAATTCCCACTTTAGGGAAATTAAGCAAAACGCCCAAGAATTATTTCATGGCATTAGAGTCTTTTAACTGTACTCAAAGAGTGATGTAAAAAGTTAGTGTAATGTAGACTGAAAATTCAGGGCAGAGATGGAGTGAAACATACGTCCCACGACGAATGTGAAAAATACCGCTTTCCGTCGCGCATTTTTTAAGCTTTATAAGTCGAGAACAAAAGATCCGACGAACTTGCGGTTTGTATCAACTGTGTTTTTAGGGACGACGCCATAACATATACTTTTTTTTCTAGCGAAATTAAAGATTCACCCTTTAGCACGATTTGAGATGAAGTCACCCCTCAACAAAGCTAATCTAATAACGTTGTTTCGATCCTACAATTACGTCATCAAACTTTGTGAAGGCAAGACAGAGGGAAATACTCCCCTTTTATCCTCGCGATTTCGCCGCGACCAAAATGCTTCTGAATCAGTGGCGGCCCGCACGAGTATACTTGAGCCTGACTCCTGTACGCCTCTGCAAAGTCATGAACATTCCTACCCGATATCGTTTCATGACCCCCTCGAAGGTGCCCTGAGCAGGTTTCTGAGATTGCTTAAGTGTGGCAATACCGTATTTACTTGAGTAATCGCCGCACTGTTTATGAAGAAAACCTGAGGGTTCGCTTTTCCGCGAAGCACGCAGATTGCCAATCACCGTGATTGACAACATGATTACAGCTGTTTACAGGATAGAGATAACGTCTTCGTGCGAAGATACCCTCTGTGAAGATTGCATTTGTATGAAGAATCGTGTTCTCGATCTGTTTATTCACTATGTTATTGACGCGCAGCGCAATGATTGGCTGTATATTTGTTTTGTGAGGAAGTAGACGCAATGGCCATGTTCATAAATAGTGCGGCTATTACTCGAGTAAATACGGTAACTCACTCTGCTGGCTTTAAGCATTCTAGAAATTCCTGAATCATGAATATACACGGCCAATTTCACTGTTAAAAAAGCAATCAAAGATCGCAACACACGGATTTCACCTCCGACAATGGGAGGAGCCTGTTCCGGAACCAAGACAACTGTCAGTCAACACCAAGAGAAGGATCCTCGCGCCTCCGACCGGTGGAACCGCAGATTGATCTCTCGAATGCGCGCGCGGCTCGTTGCCCATAAAGCCCGGATTACGATTGAGCCCAGCGAGCGAGCCAATGATAAATGCGCCCAGAGCGCGTACACGATTGGCTCTTACTTCCCCAACCCCCCCCCCCCCCCCCCCACCCCTACTTCACACCCAGCCAGAGCTGACGACCAAACACATAACTCGGACGAAAAAAAAACACGACACATTGACAAGTTAGTACGCTATTTTTGCGAAGATTATGGCAGTATTATGTTCTCTCTCCGCGAAAAAAACATTTTTCGACTATTCTTATTTGCTTTTATCATATACAAAGGGATTTTGCAATAACACCGTTGGCAATCCCAATGAAAGCATCGCGTTTTCATTGGTCAGATGCCGTTTTAGCTGCCGGAACAATGATCCTTTCATCGCCAGAGATTACCTTGGTGTGTTTGATAGTTGATTGGTTTTTGTAATACATAAATCGGCTGCGCCTCGTAATGATCTGTGGATTTCTAAGATACTTAGTGCCCGCAGAGAGAGTTATCGCCATATTTATGCGATTTCAGATACCTCCTCAAGGCACCATTAAGCTGAGACTACAACCGATGCCACAAGCATGAGCCCTTTCCCGTGTGAACAACATAAAATAACATCCAGCGGCTGCATGCTTAAGAAGAGATCGCTCAAGCAATCTATACGATTCACGTTACAACTGGTGTCATTTTTTGCCAGCTTGAAGTCTTCAGCCGGTTCTCATTATAAAAGCAAAGTATCATCAGGTATCGCGATTGCACTATTGAGTTAATACACATGCGGGATAAAAGCTTTCCTTCGCTGACCCTAAAGCATGAAGCGACCGGAAGACGGCAGAATCCATAAAGTGACGCTGGTCTTTTCCAATCTTCTTCAAGGACTGAAATAATGGAGCAAAGTTTTGTTTTTTCACTTGAAAAAATCTATAAGTTGTACTGAAGCGAACTTCCTCTTTGACAGTGCAAGATGGAAGAGTCAGTGACTTCGTAATCCAGTGGCACGGACGGAGACAACAGCACTTGGAAGACAGCAGAGGTTCATCGATGTGTTCTTCATCTCACTGACTCTTCATCCAGTACTAAAACCAACAATGAGGATTTAACTTCTTCACATGGTTTACGTATTTTGAAAAGCATAATCAGGGCCTTTTGTCCAGTTTACCATCTTCTACGATCCGACAAGGCAGAAGTCATATTTACCTTGCGACTCTGTTAAAGCCCACAGAAGAGACCGGTCTTTCCGATATTATGAAGTCGCCACCACAAATGGTAAAGGTGTACGTTGACGTGTTTTTGGGCAAAATTCGGGCATACCGAGCAAAATTTATGCTAGTTTAACGACTGAATTTTAGAGTTTATCGCCACAAATTAGAAGCCCACGGTATTTATATTTATTGAACTCTAATGAGAAGACGGAGTTCACAGTGAGCAGGCGACAGCAGAAGCCGAAGAACGACATTCGGTTTTTTGAGACCTTGCTCCCGGTTAAAAGGGCATATTCGCCTGGCTTGCAGAACTTAGAAACGAGATATCCTAGCGCCGTGAGTAGCTCACAATGGTAAACAAGTGCTGATGGAAAAATCGAGCCTTCATCTACTTTGTTCACGTCTACAGACCGAATAAAATTCCCCACCACGACAAGCCAGCAGCGAGACAACCATCTCAGTCGTTCCGTCAATTCGTCGTCTTTAATTGAAATGGCTGGTAACCGTTCTGATCTTTACTCGTGTTTTTTTATATATATATATATATATTTTGAGAAACATTTGTTTGTGTTGCCACTAGTCCTCCATGGTTTATAACTGAACCAGGGAGATATGCCCCTTGAGTGCCCATCTTAGAGCATGAAACGCCAACAGAATTGTCAATGACTACAGACCAATAAAGTCTGAAGGATAATACTACCCACACTGAGTCTTCATGAAACTTAATAAAAATAACTAAACGTTGTTGAAGCCATTAACTGAGATCTCGTATTGCAGAAAAAAAAAAAAAGTTACCCAGATGTTTTGACATCACTTTCGTGGTCCAGAGCTGGTCTAAACGCATCTACTGTAAAATGAGATTATAAATTGGAAGATGATACTGGTTGCTTTGAGGGAATAACCCAACATTGTCCAAAACTTCGCAAGAATAAATCTCTTCATTACCAAATTTGTTAGTCCATAAAACATCGGTAGCAATGAGAAGGCAACATAAAGTTGACCAAAAGTGTAGTTCCAACGAGTATTGATCTAAGAAGCAAGTGCTGTGATTAGTACACCTTGACCTATTAAGCTACTATCTACCAGCCTACCTCCGCACACCTAAAAAAACTTGAGGCTCCTTCGGCTCCAAATGGAGTAACTCGAGTCGGAGTCCTCGGAGCGCTATACTGAACGGCAAAAATATAAACGCGGCTCCTCAGCTGCATCTACGTAATTTCCGCTTTCTCCCCCGCTTTCTCCGAATAAAATGGAAGCAGACGATGCCGAGCACGATCGGTTTTATTTGACGCCGGTATTGAAGAAGTCTTGACAAGGTCGTTAAATAAAACGCGAGTGACTGTACACATCAGCGCTGCTGTTCGAAGCGATCCAACGTACGCGATCGAGCCCTTCGGTGCAAAGGCTGCCTCTGTTGTAGAAACCGACAAAAACGTCGTCAACACACGCAAAATATAGAGCTCAGCGAATCTCTGCCGCCGGTTGCGATACTTTTGACCGGCCATACGGAATTGTTCTGCCCTTCGTTATGAACTTCCTATAAAATGTATTCTCATACTCACGGGAAGTTCGGCCGCGCTTGGCGATCAAGGTTTTGTCGGCGAAAGCAAGCGTCAGCCAACGTACACCCCGATTTAGCACGCAAACAAAACAATAATAGGGACCATGCTCTGCGTGAGTGTCCAACCGGCTTGCGAAGCCGCGTTCATACCCTGCTTTGCTCTGCTCAGCGTGGACAGGACTATTGTATATATTCACTGAGTTTCCGTGCAACGGCGATCAAGACACGGCGTCAAATTTAACGTTTACGTTATGTATTAGCACATTCAAACTGAACAAAATACGTGGCCCAATGCGTTTCCTGAAAAAAGCCTTACCTGGAAAAAAAATTCGAACGCGTCATTCGTCTTACCTTGAACACTTTTCGTTAGCAAAAGCGAGCAAACCACACACCCGCGACAGAACCAACGCAACTTATCCCGCCATTTTGTTTTTCTTTTTTAGCCCCGGAACTTCGTCAGCGATCCGGAATGAGATTATGCTGCGCTCCTTTTACTCCTCATGTTCCGTCTCCGGAGACGGTGCATGGGGGCCTGACTCCGAAAACTCGAAGTAACGAGCACCGGAAGTCGGTTTTCTGCCGTCTAATGGAAGTAGCACTGACTCCTTGATTCCTGCAGCCGCTACTGAACGCGCCCAATCGCTACCTAGGAGCTTGATGAACACGCCGGATCTGAGGATATGATAAAGCACGCTCTTCTATGTAATGTGCTGAAAGCCGAGTTGGTGTCCGATTTGTTTCCTTGGTTGTAAATGAAACGTGCCCTTCTGGTGTTATTAAAGGGGCCCTGCAATCATATTTAAGCGTCTACCTTTTTTTGCGGTTTCCATGTCCCTCCGGGTTCGGGCAAGCCAGCAGGCACAGAGAGAGTAACTGAATATCAGTGCGTCATATTTTAACCGCAGGACGCGGAAACCTCCTCCACCTACGGGGGCGACCCGCGGTGTCGAAAGCGCCCGATATGTGACGTCTTAGGTTCTGTGCTTACTACTGGTCAGAGCCGCTAAACGCTTCTTTTTTGTCGAAATACAAAATGTAAGTTTCACCAACCGTTTCATTTATTTATAAAAGTAGTTTTCGTTCACTATTTTAGATAAGAAAAGTAGCAAATGCAGTTTAAAAAGTACGGAAACAAGAAATGACCCGTCGACATACCCGCCACCAAGCGGTGGAAAAGACGGCGCATACTAGAAAGGTGTAGTGGGATCAGGCGCCCAAGAGCGGCGAGCGTAGAAAGGTCCGAGATGTACGCGGCGGCGCTGCGGTCGTACGGACTGGAGGATCCGACCGGTTTCGAGCGTTCCCAAGGCCTTCGGCGAGCAGCTTTGGCTTGCGGTTTCGCCTTTTAGCGGTACGGCATGCGCGAAGGGGCTCCCGTTCTGAACTGATCTTTAAACCGCGTTTGCTGTCGTTTGTGGCCAATGAAGTGTCATGCCGAATCAGTGTTTAATCGCGCAGAAAATGCAATGCGAGCCGCTTTGGCTGCCCGCTTCATACAGCCTATTCGAAACATGCTTTAATGGTGCCCTCTCGAGCCGTCGTCACGGAGTGCGGCAGCCGTGAGCACTCGCCTGGCTTACTACCCCTCGTCTAGCTCACGGCCATCAAAGCAACCAAGGACGTCATGAAGGAGGCTATTTTTTGCTTGTTTTTGTAATTTTGATTTGCCTATAACCTCTAAAATAAAGCGAAATTCGAGAAAAGAAAAGTTTCATTAGGTTAATGCGTTCAGTGCGCTCAGGTTCGGTGAAAATTAAAAACCAGTAAAAAAGTCCTTGCAGGGCCCCTTTTCGTTGTGGGACAACGTCAATGCTCAAAATTCACAGTATTGTTGTTCGGTTCATCCAACAATTAAAAACGAATTTCAGATAACCAGGAGACACACTACGATCAACAATTACACAATGACCAGTAATGTAAAATCTCGACCAAACTTTGAAAAATGGGACCTTGTGCAAGCGAATTGGCCAGATTCTTCGACGGCTTTATGAAAGCTTTCAAGCTCTTTCTTATGGAGACCGCTGTCGTTACAAGGGCAATACGAAACCATGTTGAATTAACCTGAGACTGGGGTAGAGAAGAAATATCAAAACGTAGAAGGGACAGAAAATAGACAGGACGACGTCTCAAACTCAGCTAACTCATTTATTTAGTCTACCTCCTTATATAGCCTCAATCTCAAGGTCATCTCCACCAACACAAAAGGACGAAGTTACACAGATCATCAAACGCCACAGCCTTCATCACACAATGCAATAACGTTGACAACGTTTACAGGTCGAAGCGATAAGGCAACATCTATCCACCCTCAAACTTGAACAAAAGGAATTCTTCCCCTACTATCCTATACACAGTTCATACTTCTGAATCATAACACGCCCTCTCTACAAAAAAAAAAACAAAAAAAAAAACTGAAACGATAGTTGGGTCAAAACACGTGGAGACCAGTGTTGCCAGATTGGGCTATATATAGCCAAATTGGGCTACATATTTTTCTAGTTGGCGTCAAAATTTTGTGGTTGGCTATGTGGCTATTCCGGGCTATTTCTAAGAATGCGGCGAACTTTTCGACGCCGTACTTCCAGGTTCGGCTAGTTAATTTTCAAACTTTTAATCAGTTTCGGGAAAAGAAAATTGTTTCTTTTTTGGCTAGTCGAGCGAAGAGAGAGGAAGGAGAAAGGCTTTAAACTTTTCCAAACTTCGGGGTTTGCTCAGTGCGCAGCGAAAAATGCTTGAACTTTGCAAGCATTTTTCACTGCGCACTGAGAAAACCCCGAAGTTTGGAGAAGTTTAAAGCCTTTATCCTTCCTCTCTCTCCGCTCGACTAGCCAAAAGAGAAACAATTTTCTTTTCCCAAAACTGATTAAAAGTTAGAAAATTAACTAGCCGAACCTTAAAGTTCAGCGTCGAAAGGTTCGCCGCATTTTTAGAAACAGCCGAAAGTAGCCACATAGCCAACCACAAACTTTCGACGCCAACTAGAAAAATATGTAGCCCAATTTGGCTATACATAGCCCAATCTGGCAACACCGGTCTCCACGTGTTTTGGCCCAACTATAATTTCAGGTTTTTTTTTTTTTTTTTTTTTTTTGTAGGGAGGACGTGTTATGATTTAGAAGTATGAACTGTGTATAAAATAGTAGGGGAAGAGTTCCTCTTGTTCAAGTTTGAGGGTGGATAGATGTTGCCTTATCGCGTCGACCTGTAAATGTTGTCAACGTTATTGCATTGTGTGATGAAGGCTGTGGCGCTTGATCTGTATAACTTCGTCCTTTTGTGTTTGTGGAGATGACCTTGAGATTCAAACATTTATAAGGAGGTGGACTAAATAAATGAGTTAGCTGGGTTTGAGATGTCGTCCTGTCTATTTTCTGTCCCTTCTACGTTTTGATGTTTCTTCTCTACTCCAGTCTCAGGATAATTCAACATGCTTAATATTCACCAGCTCGCTTGCACCCTTACGATTTTGTTTTTCAATACAAAAGCCTTCGTTCACAGAGTTTAGTTAAGGTTCATACAGGAGTGGTGTGTAAGGTTCATACAGGAGTGGCGTTACACACTTCCCAAGAAAAGATGTGGCTCACTTATGAAAATAATAACGGAAATAATGGTCGATGCACCTCTGTTTGAAACGGATTGCGTCAAAGCGAAGCACATATCAGAATTTCAAGTTCTTAATCAAATGCCTGTGGGCATCTCCGTTAGGTCATTGTCGTTAAAGAAAGGACAAATTGGCACAAACCGAATTGTGAAACTCATACCTCTATGTTTGATGTGTCTACATTATGCTTTGAGGAGAATACAGAGAGATTTGCTCACGCCGCAGCAACAACCATGTAGCCATGTCAACTTAAATTTAGTTCCCGAAAGGCGTAAACGCGAAGTATTAGAACAAAATGTGCATGACTTCGCAGAATACGGAAACGTACTTTCCCCAGCCCAGAGGTTTTATTGTGCTCCATATCTGGACACCGCATTCTGTTCAAGCAATAATCTGGGACACCCGAAACGTTGGAGCTCCAGACACTCGGAAAATCAACAAAATGCCAAAGAACAAACTTTTTTTTTTTGAAAAACACGTTTTGTTGTGTATCCAGTGAGAGCAACAATAATAAAGTGCCAGTACAGAATCAAAACAAAAAGAAAAGGAAGCGTAAAATATACAACCCGTCTGGAGCGTGTCTTGCGTTATATGTGCCTCACGATGACAACACATGTCCTGAATCTGACACCGTAGCCTTGACGTTGTAGATGCGACGAAAACAAAACGAAGCTTGGTCAAAGTTCATCATAGGAATACGTGGAAGGAAGAGGAAATTACAGATACTGACTTCTTTTCAAAACAAGGTGACAAATGGCTATACTACGTGAGTATGTCAGGGCCAGTACAACCCTGTGCGAAACAAAAGCCCTCTAGTACAGTAGCACCTCTAGAAGTACCTATTCGAATCTGCATGACACTGGGCGGAGCCTAACGGGCAAGTGGTAACATTATGATATGCAGGGTGTTTCAGAGAACGCAGGCCAAATCGCTCCTGCGAAAACTACTCATCCCAACGAAAAAAGGCTTGTGGCGTTTTGGTCCTGGGTAGGGGCCCATTTAGGAAAATTATTAAAGTCCGGGATAATCAGGTTGTTAATTATTTTTGCGTAATTAACTTTTTAATGTTGTGTTTAAGGGCATGGTTTAAGTTAGGAAATTGCTCAGCATCATCGAAAAGCACTAAATCAACAAATTGCAGAACGATAGAAGGCACGCGAAGCACTTTACGGCTTTCTGAAAAACCGCACAAAATCGACGGGTTTTTAAGTTTCAATTTGCTATCGGAGCGCATCTCAGCCCCGGCGGCACCGCGCCCCGTGGAGAGATAGTGCAACCAACCTGTGCTGCGCTGTCATCGCGCGACGCAGCAGAGGCTGGTTGCACTATCTCTCCACGGGGCGCGGTGCCGCCGAGGTTGAGATGCGCTCCGATAGCAAACCGAAACTTAAAAAACCGTCGATTTTGTGCGGTTTTTCAGAAAACTTTAAAAATCTCCGCGTGCCTTCTAGCGCTCCGCAACTTGTTGATTTAGTGTTTTTCGATGATGCTGAGCAATTTTCTAATTTAAACCATGCCTTTAAACACAATATTAAAAAAGTCAATTACGCAAAACTAATTAACAACTTAATTATGCCGGACTTTAATCATTTTCCTAAATGGGCCCCTGCCGAGGAACAAAACAATACAAGCCTTTTTTCGTTGCGATGAGTAGTTTTCTGAAACACCCTGTATACATCTTTGCAACATTTACAGAAGACATTTACCCTCCTGGGCTACCGCATCCTAATGGACCTGAAAGTTTTCTACCTCGCAGGTTTTCTTAGGGGCCCGTCTCCGTGTTTCGCGGCGTCGTCGTCGTCGTCGGCGTAACCGAGCTGAATTTAGCGGGAAAATTGACGTCACGTGACCTAAACACCAATTTGATTGCCCGCTAAATTTATCGAGGAATCGAATTGCTGCTGAGGTCACGTAACGTCAATTTTACCGCTAAATTTAGCCGAAAAACTCAATTTGTTAATAGGTGACGTGACGCGAAGTCATGTGACGTCATTTTCCCGCTAAATTTAGAAATTGAATTGGTGTTTGAGGTCACGTGGGTCTCGAGGAGAGGAGCAGGAGAAGAAAAGGAGGGAAAGAGGACGGGAGGAGGAGAAGGTATGGAGGAAGAGGAGGGGCACACCCTCCCTTCCGTTCCCTCCTCTACTCCTCGGCAAGGGCTGCGCTCTAATTTTGCAATAAATAGATTTATACCCGTCTTTCATTTTTTCACCGGGTTTCACTCCTGCCTCCAGGCCTCCGGGTTGAGGTTATACGGAACAGGTTCCAATAAACAACAGGCTCCCTTCCCCCAGTCCGAGATGGCAAAACTTTCTCCAGACTTTTCGTAGTTCAGGGAAATGGAAATGAAAAAAGGCTAAAGGGCCAACAGACAATTCTACGGATTTCCCCTGAAGGCCGATTGTGTTTTAGAGTAAAAATTAGAAGTGGAAAAAAAAGCCCAGCTTATTGCAAACGCTGGCAGCTATTTCTCAATACAAAGTCCCCCCCCCCCCCCCCCCCCCCCCCGCGTCAAATCTCAGTATGGAGCAATTGCAAACTTAAGCAGAAAGTCTCGAACAACTGGAGCCAGAACTCTCTCCAATGGGCTTCGGTTGGGCAAAACCGTGAAAACACGGTCAATTCAATTCAATTCAATTTTTATTTTCAAATCAAGTCAGAAAACGTACAGTCAGCCACTGCTCCAATCAAACTTGGAACAAAATTCGAAAATTTTATTTATCTTGGGATCGGTCTTGTCAAGGAGCAAAAATGGAGCAATTCATAGCTCCAGGAGTAAAAAAAAAATAAGTGCTTTAAAGGGGTATTTACATGAGGGAGAAATCCCTCCCTTTGCACCCCGGGATACGCATCACGTGGTAACAACGTCACGCTTTTGCGAGGAGCAGCGCTGACGTGGACGTCCCAAGGGGGTCGAGAAGCTTTAGCTCGGGTATACACTTTCCCCGCAAGGGCGCAGCCATCTTGAATGTCACCACTTCTGGTATGCAATAAAACGTCCTTTTGATATCTCCATGTCACTTGAAGGTGTTTATGAAAAAATGAATGATTGTTGCACATTCTTGTTTTGCTTCACCTATATTTTCTCGCATGTTACAGGTTAAAATACTTTGTTATTTTTTTGTCCCGCATACCAGATACGAAACCCACGTGGCTAGGAACGACAGGAAACAGAAAACGTCTATAGCCATCATAGCTCGGGCTGCACAAACGCACCCCGCCCTGGCGAGGGGTCTGTTTGCTATTAACGGTATTTTGTTTGCGTGTCTGCGAACTTAATAGACTTTGATCAGTGATATGTCGGCAGTGGCATCGTGATCGCCTAATTTGTTGTGGCGCGCTGTTCCGCGTATTATCCGAGGCACCCAAATTAGTTTTGATATTCATCAATGCCCTCCTCGAGCAGCTCCTCATACAACTGGTTATTGATTCCACGCCCTTTGTGTTGCATGCACCCGTTGAAGAAGCATCCTCTTTTTTAGCAAAGCAGTTCGTCGTCTTCTGCATCTAACAGCGCTGCTGCCATACCCGCGTATCGCCGTTTTACAGTGTACTAGAACACAGGCAAGTGTTTAGACCGGCGCGACTCGACAATGGTACTTGTGAGACTGCGCGTGTAGACAACAATCGTAGCGCTGCAGTCGACGGGGCAGCAGAAAGTCGCTGCAGTCCTCAAGTGCCGCCGCACGTGGGCGTGCACGCGGCGCACGCGCACAACCACCACCATACTGACCCTACTACCGATTACTACCGATGCGCCGGTAGAGACACCTATACCGATTTATTGGCGACGTGAACGATCAACAGTGTAAATGTGGTCGGCCCACGACCTGCCCACGACAATTGGCCGAACGCTGACTATGACGTCGGAAAGGGGATTTATCATCGACGAAAATAAGAGGAATGTAAGAACTTCAATTTTGACGGTGTTGGCAGTGTTGCTTTGAGAGCGCTATGATTTCAGGCTTCCAGAATGCTCATAACAAACACCATCGAGCTTCTTGTTCAAAAGATAATGACGGCACAAAAGGTAACCGAACGAGGGCGCCACCAAAACATCTTGCCGCTAATACCACACGCCTCACGCTTCGGTCCCAACCACGGTGGTCCCAACACTACCCCGTATTCTATAGTACCCTGTGACAGATGCAAGTACGCCTCTATTTTTCTACTCTCGTCAGCGAGCATCGAGCCCTGTTGTCGAGAGTGCGACCACTGAGAGCGACCCCCTTATGCGTCTGATAAAACGATATCCCTCTCAGTCCCCCCCCCCCCCTTCCCTTTTCGCGTGATTGCTGGAGTCGTTGAAGAAGTTCCTTCCCGCTGGTTCCGCCGATCACTGAGACGTCACGCACATTCCTCCTCGAAAATCATCCCACCTGTGAATACTCCGTTAGGCATTGCCTCTACGCCTATACCTGAATAGGGAGGAAAAAGTGAAGCCGTTTACAACTAACTCCCTGTAACACCGATTTGGAGCGCAGCTCTTGAGGAGGAGGAGGGAAGGATACTGAGGGTCACGTGTTCTCGGGGGGGGGGGGGGTCACGTGACGTCGGGGGGGGAGGTCCCGTGACATAAGGGAAAAGGTCACGTGACCCCCCTCCGAGGTCACGTGACCTCGGGAGGGGGTCACGTGGCCTTTTCCCTTATGTCACCGGACCTAGGTCGAGAAGTCACGTGACCCCCAGGTCACGTGACCCCCCCACGTTACCGAAATTTCCCTGCTAGATTTAGCGGGGAAATTTCCCCGCTAGATTAAGCGGGGAAATTTTTTCCTCTAAATACAGCGGGAAAATTTATCCGCTAGATGAATTTTTTCGCTAGATTTAGCAGGGAAATTTTTTCCGCTAGATTTAGCGGGAAAATATTTCAGCTAGATTTAGCGGGGAGATTTTTCCGTTAGATTTAGCGGGGATTATTTTGATTATTAGATTTAGCGGGGATTATTTTGGTTATTAGATTTAACGGGGATTAGATTTAGGGTTACGCCGACAGCGACGGCAACGCCGACGCCGCTCAAGCCGCTAACGGGCGCCTAAGAGCTGCGCTCTAAAAAGAAAGCTCAGACTAGAAGCTCCGCCTTCAGCGCGACCTCGCTGGCTTCCGCACTGTTTTGGTTGCGCGTGTCTGCGAGTTCACACTTGTCTTAGCAAGGGCAGAAAACTCGCGCTGAAGGCGGAGCGGGGCATCCAGACGATGTCGTGACGTCAACAACCAGCGAAACTCCGTCCTCGACTGTATCATTCACACTACAGTGTAATTCACACGGACGGCAGTGAGCCGTGAGGGATATCAGTCTCCGAAGTTCTTCGCCCCCTGTCTACCGAGTATATCCCGATCGATGGGCGAGGAAGTTTTGCCTCCCCGCCCATCGCCACCCAGTGGCTAAAAGAGAACGCGGCACGTCGGGAGCCGAATTCGAGATCCCGATCGACCCCGCGGCGACACGATTATGTGATCGTGTCTGAGGCTAGGCAACTGCATAGCTGCCTCGCGGCCAAACTGGCAGAGTGGCTTGATGGGCGCCCTCGTGAATGCACGGTGCGCCATACTTTGCATTATTCGCCGTTGTTCGCGACTGTGCCCCATTTATTTTTATTTTCGTCTGGGAGGCGACCCCATCTTTCCTGCAAAGTTCGGAAAGTGTTTGCATGATTATTTTTATCGTCGCTTTTTGTTTTGTTTTTGTGCTGCAGCGGCTGTAACATCTCAGTTTGTAACAGATCAACAGTAACCACTTGCGACGTAGTTCAAGTAGCTAAACGCCTTTTTTCCGCTTCCCAGACGCGCTTCACGCGCGTGTGATCCCCTGCGAGGCGTTTGAGACTGCTAAATAAACTGCTCTATCTTTGTTTAGGTGCGCGTTGTTATTTAATTGTTATTGCAGTTGCGATCAGTGGATTCCGCTTTGCAAGCGGACTGACCATAATCAATTGTTTTAACTGTTGGGGTTACAAAACGGGGCTCGCAAAGCTCGAGGACGTCGCGGGGCTTATACTTTTCCATTGCGTCGTCTGCTTCCGTTAACTCGTAGTCCGCTAGAGGCGCCGCTGTCACGTTCGCCGCCACTCCTCTGGGTTTTCGGAGGAGTTTCCAGTTATGGGGCGAAGCTATATCGTGGTTGGTGAGACTGCTTCCGTAAGCATTCATCGTGTCATCTATTAGTGTGAATGACTGACACGAATGGGATTCTGATGGCGGAATGCTAAATGAGCTCATCATAAAACGGTGTTTGATCCCATTTACTATTTTATCAAGAACGTCACTGGCGAAATTCACGCCATAAAATGTTTATTAACGCTCATCCTATGGCTCACAATCCACCCTCGAGTCGCATGCTGAAACTTTCAGAACGTAAATTGACCCCATAAAAAGAAAAGTATTTGTAGAAGCATTTTGTCTCTATTGTAAACATGCTCAACATGTGTATACCATAAAGTTATTATAATGTACGCTAGAGGTTCAACTGGCGCTATTAGGGAGTTTTCGTAGACCGCGTTTCCCACTCCGCTAAGCCCTCCGCAACTAAGAAGCCGCTAATGCGCCTGCGCGCCCATGGCCTTGACTGTAAAGTTCCGGGTAGCGTAGCGTGTTGCGGAGAGCTTTGCTGGACGGCGAAAGCGATCTACAAAATTCCCTATTGTCTATGCGACTTCCGTGACGCAAATTGAAGCAGACAGCAACCAGTCTACTTTTGCGGGGCACCTGGGCATTCCTATGGGAAAACGCGCGTGCATTTTGTCTCTTCGCCGGAAAATAACACCTTGATTATTTCGGCTGTACCGAATACCTACTTAACATTGTGAAAGTGTAATTGCCTTAGTTATCGCATTTTTCTTCGTCAGTGAACGATGTTTAACTTCGCTACATTTCAGTCCGAAACGTGTGTTCCGCAGCAGGTGTGTAACAAGAAGCGACAATTCAAAGCAAAATTACAATCGAAAGGAATATAGAGTGTGTTCAAGGCTCGCCACCATTCCGGTGACGCTTACATATTGATAATATGCCAGTCCTGTAACTATTAAAAATAACCCAGATGTGCATGAGCGGATAAAAACATTCAAAACGTAAAGAATAAAGTATGTGGGCTGTGAAAGGTGTCTCTTTGTATTGTTTTCTTTACAGGGCAGCTTTTATCGGGCACTTGTTCTCAAACATTTCGAGCGTGCGGGTGATATTTTGAACTTAGAAAAAGCAGCTTCGAACAGAGCAGAAAGAATAAAGCGGTACTTACTTATTGAAAATCGGAATATCAATTTATATTGATCGTACATGCACGGGTATAGTGGCTGAACCAGAGTTACTGCGCAGTTCTTGCAGTCCCTAATTTCCAGATGTCCTTCGTTCGTTTGGCACGTATATTCCCCATGCTAAAAAGTGCCGACGTGGTATTCGCGCTAACAGTGTCCGACAGTGCACACAAATGCACGTACGAAGCCGCTTGAGCACCGTTTGTAATGCGATGAATTTGAAAGAAAAACACCGTAACTGACCAATTATTGCGTCGGCCTGACTGAGAACTGTTCCAAGCTACCTTGCACGTACGAATTATTCGGGATATTTGCTTTTATGACCGAGCGCAGGCAGAAAATGCACGCGTTTCTTCCCATAGAAATGCATTACCGGAAGTTAATTTTGGACTGGTTGCGCGTTCTGCTTCAATTTGCATCGGCACACTAGCGCCACTTGAACCTCTGGCGTACATTATAATAACTCTATGGTTTATGCCGTAAGTACATCTTAGATTTATTTGTATCCACGGTGAGTTATAACTTTATGTTTCGATCAACCACAAGGCATTAATTTTAAATATGTTTCTATCGTTTAATTACACATAAGATAAAATTAGAAAAAATCGTTAAAGCACCGAGTTTTGAGGTTCGCCTCAGCCTTATGATTTGTTGGCCCATGATTAATTTTCCGCGCCAAGCACCACACTCTTCGATTCTACCAGGCGGAACATCTTTCAGACGGATTCATCGCGGCTCCCGGCTCGCAGTCAAAGGCGTTCGAAAATTCCGGAAGGTTCATCAAGGGCACATTACAGCGCAGTCGCCCCACGGGATAGGATGACTCTCCTCCGCGCTTCCCAGGACGTACATCACGGTTGACCCCGCAGAATTTGTAGCAGTAATTCAGAAAAAACAGCTGGTCCTCTTCGAAGCTGTCGAGTCCTTTGAGTTGTACTATCCTACGGTCTTGACTAGCCGCAAACACGTAGGCATCGAATGCACAGCGGACTCCTCCATTGTCCGCAAGGTTTTCTTCGAGTGTGACGGAGCCGGATCGTGGGGACAGTGCCTGCATCTGTTCCTGGAAACAAGCCGAGATTTCTCTGTAGGTGGAACTCGTTTCGTTGCTCCACCAGTCCTCGAATTCCCCGATATCGTCGTAGAGGCGTCCACTAGCGTCGAATCCGTGTATTATCTCGTGCGCTACAATAGTTCCGATACCACCGTAGTTCAGTGGCACCGGGAGATCGTCCATGTAGAAAGGTAGTACCAAAAGTGCCGCGTTTATGTTCACCACGTTTAGACTATAGGTATAAACTGCGTTAACATTAGAGTGCACCGTTACCGAATCACTCCTGTCAATCACTTGGCCGATGAAGAGGTCTTCGTCGTTCCTGACGGCGTCCACGATCGTGCAAACCATGTCCAGAAAGTCTCCTTGCAGGTCTGGTAAGGTCACGGATGACTTGTTCGACGACGATGTATGGTCCGCTACTCTAGGAATGCTTAGTGCAATGTTGCTCGCTTTTTGAATCGAAATGTTCCTGGTGCGAGCGTCCATCCATGACAGTCTACGGATTCGATCGACAAACACGCGCTTGACATTAGTTACGAGTTGAGATAATCTCTCAATCTCTTCAGGTCTGGTCAGTGCCTGAGAGACAAACGTGTTCCATGCGTCGAGCATCAACGTGCTCATCCACTGCTGGCAGGTATTCATGATATCCCTTGCGGGGACGTCCTTACCCGTATAAATCACTATTTCCTGTACATGACGGATGTCGTATGTGGCTTGGCCGTACTTCAGCAGCACATGGAGCGCAAGATACGCATTAATGTTTTCAGGCGAGTCGTGGTTCAAGAAGTACGTCAAGAGCCTACCAATATAAGACGGGTGATGCACTATGATTGACTTCTGTGGCGTCAGGGCTATCCTAGCAGGAAGGTTTTTGTTGAGCGCCAGCATCCATCTCTGCCAGGGAAAATCGGCGCACAGGTTTCCCAAGTCCCTCAAATTAAATGCGGTTGAGACTTTGCTCTCGTTGCGAAACCTGGCAACGTCTCGTTCGATTGAGATGAGTCTCCTTGAGAAATCGCTGTAATCGTTCTTCCTACCTAACAGAAAGGCCAGACTGACAATCAGCTTTTCGTAAAGACTCATCTTGGCCTCACTGTGCTGACTTGGAACCAAGGAAGAAGGCATGCCCAACGTGATGACTCCTTTTCCCGTGCTCAACGACTTGATGGAGTACGAGAACAACACATTCACGTTCCACGTCATAGACAAGGTAACTAAAAGTTCCAATAAATCTGTGGCGTTCTTTCGGACATCTTCGTCTGGCCACGCCATACCGACGCGTCGAAGAAATTTTTTTATCGAAACAACTCCGTTACCTTCGGGCGTAAGTGATTTCGTGCAGGCTTGGTAGAAAAGCGCCAATTTCCTAATACGAGTATTGTTAGTGGTCCTTCCCGATATCTGCAACAAGGACTCGTGCAATTGAGATTGCACTCTGTCGTTCACTTCGCTAAAGACGCTCCGTTGTGACTCGGATGACTTCAATGAGTGAGACCTTCGCCACCCGTCGCAGACGTAGGTGTAGAAATCATCGCAGGGATCGAGATGGCCGTTGATAGAGCTGTTGATGAGCTTGGAAACAGATTGACAAGATTTGCTGGCACATACCACTTCCGTCATTTCGTAGAGGTTCCGGGGCCAAAGTCTGGGCAGGAAAGCCGCTGCACAGAAGGTGGCCGAGACAAAGAGAATGGCCCCAACGCCGAAGTAAAACGTCTTCCCATTCCGGTGGTCGTCATCGCGTTCAACGATAGCTACCTCCGCTTCTGCTTCCATTTGGAAGTTCTTACTTCAGCCACAACAGGAGATGAACGTCGAGCGCAAAATAGGAACGTTGCATAGAAGTAGCGATACAAAATAGAGTGTCGTCTTTTTTCTTTGTTGTATTGCGGCAAGTAAACCAAAATATGTTCATAACATGACATACATTACAGCTCCCCGTTCTTCTTTTATAACGACATATTGTCCTATCTGACGGGTAAACAACTCCCGTGAAAAAAACAAAGTTTTTAGAGCACAAAAAATTTATAATAAAATTATTCCAACTTGGCGGCAACGTTCTTCTGTGGTAGTCCAGTGAAAAGTGCACGTGCGTAGCCCTAATCGTCGCTCAAAACGACCTTCGGAAATTATCGGCGAGATGTTTCGGTGGCGCCCTCCTATGGTTCCCCCTTGTGACGTCATTACCTTGCGAACAACAAGTTCGATGGTGTTTGTAAATAGCATGGTGGAAGCCTGAAATCATTGCGCTCTCAAAGCAACACTGCCAACACCGTCGAAATTAAAGTTCTTTTATTCCTCTTATTTCCGTCGATGGTATACCCTTTCTGAAGTCATAGTCAGCTTTTGGGCCGATCGTGGAAGGCCGACCACAGCGACGCTTTCGGTCGCGCACGTCGCCAATAGCAACTCGAGAGACCCTTTCCGAAATTCAGTCTGGCCACTTTGATCACCATCATCATCGGAAAAATGGCATATGTGCCGTACTAATTGCGGCCTTCTGTTTACTGATGAACGAAGAAGTCGAAGATGCTCTTTAGCAGATAATTCGAGCCTTATACACTTGTGACGTTAGCACGATGCGAAGCCGGAATTGAAAGCAAGATTTGCATAAGCGTTCATTTCTAGCTCGGGCCAGCCACTCTGTTGGTAGCACCAAGGTGCTCCAAAGACCCTTGACTTGTAGAACTTTATCAAGCCGTGTACGTGGGTTGACGCTTCGTTCTGACTGGTTGCATCTTGGTTTCTGTCGTCACTGAAAGAGATTGAGAAGTAAATGTACTGTGAAGCGCTCACTGTTGTTTGCCGTTGACTTGACAAAGTGACGGTGCCCGATAAAATACGGCATACTCCATTTTCATTGCCGCCATTATAGTACGGCAAATGTTAAATTGCCATTATAGCATCTTAGTACAGGGGGCATTGATCTGACATGATGGTCAGTCATGTCAGTCCTTGCGCTATTTTTTTAATTATGGCTTTTTCTTCTCTCACGTTGCATGCACCACGTTCCAAGCTGCCTGACGGGGAACCGAGTCAACATATATGACAGTTTCAAATTCTTTAAATATAATTAAAGCACTACACTTTTTAGCGGAAGTATTTTTTAAACAGTAATCTTTCAGACTACTTTTCGTAGTAGCGCCACTTCGCGGACGGGATTGGAGCGGTATCTGGGCCGTGAACCGGCCCAACCTTCCGCTCTTTCCCTTGTGTATATTACTCTATGCCTGTGGGACGCTAAAATAGAAAAGCGACAAATGCTGTTAGGTACGCAATTAGGGCAGATGTGCGTGCAGAGCTTGACGGCCAGAAGAGCCTTTTGGGTGCGCGAAATCTTTTGCCACCAAGATACCGACGGGTATCCGGCGAACCTAGTTCCCAGGCTGAGGGACCGAGACACAGAGCTCTTTCGGAGGTGATTATTATTTAACTGTGTGTCTTTGAAACCAGCGTCACGCATGTCGAATAGAAAGCGATGAGGTCGTACCCAATCAATCAATCGCTCGAAGTTCATGACACAGGATCGTCTGCTCGACCGTTTGCTAGAGTGAGTGACAAAATGTTTTATTTTCAGGTGGGATACCTGTTGCCCTTGTAACTTGTCATTGGCTCGGGGAGGGAAAGGAGGGATTGGGGCTAAATGTAAATATAGAGTCCGGCAGACTTGCTGCACTCTATCAGCGAGTCTAAAATTGCTTTTTCTGTGCTCGGGAATGCTGTCTGCATGGAAGGACCAATTCCTTCCGGCAGGATGGTCTTTCTTGTGGCGGTAGAGCATTCAAAGCTAGTTTCCGCTTGATGTCACTTTTGGGACAATCCCAGATAATGTGTTTGATGTCTGCCAATATTTGACAGTGATCGCACATGTCAGTTTCGGCATCTTCCCCGTTGTTGCTTTTGCGGAATTTATACCTCAAGGACAGTGTCATGGCGGTTCCTTTTCTTTTACCACCAAAGGAAAAACAACAACAGCGAAATCGCCGTGCACGTGCTGTCCCACTGCAGCAAGCACGGTTATAATGGGCAGGAGGTGGCGTCCCTATCCCCAATGCATGGAGCGAAGTGTAACGGAAGTAGGCGTGGCCACGAGCCGCAACGAGCATTTCTTGACCAATGGGAAGCCTAGTGAGTGGGCGCCGCCATTAATTTTGGTGCAAACAACCGCGTTACGATGACATTTCCGTTGCAACACGACTGGGTGCACCTAGAGCCACTCGATATGGCAGCGTAGCTGCCAGAGTAGCGCCACGCTTTTCCCTGTGCCGCCACTCACCGCGATTGGTCACACGCGGTGCCATAGCAACGAGCTGAGCTGGCTCGGTTTCCTGAGCAACCGAGTGACGACTCGTCACGTGACCTCTTAAGAGCCATGATGTCATCGGTAAGATGGCAGCGCCCAGAGCTGTTGGTTGCGAGTTTGTTCGGTGCGCGGAGTCGTGATGTGCCGCAGCTTGCCGACGATTTAGGGCTTCTTCGTGCTCTCAAGTATAACGTGAAGATCTGAAAGAATGATACTTTATACCCTTTCAGTGCAAGATCGCTCTGGATATTAGCACCTGTGCGACAGCATCAGTAATATTGCCTTAGCGGTGCTCGGGTTTCTGGATATGTTTGAGGATCGATAAGACATTCGGCATGCAATTTCCGCATTCTCTTAGCTTTATTTGAACGTTGGAGTATCTGAGAATTGATGCGAAATCTATGCGTTGCATGTTGGCCCTTGGGGAATTTGTTTTTGCCCCAGGTAACCGCAAGATCACAAACTTTTAGCGAGGAAGCTCCTGCGATATTTACGTTTTGTACTAATCAACCAGGGAACCTGGGTTCAATCCTCACCCATGTCCGTTTCGATCTGGATGAGCATCGTACCGGCCTGCGGTTATGTATCACTACTGCGTGGTGCACGTTAAAGACCTATAGACCCCAGGCTAGCGGTTATACTGCATTAGCTAAATTGTTCATCTACAGCGAGTGACTCGTCGCAACTTTAAAATGGTTGACCAACTACACTTTGTATAAATATTCACACAACTCCCAAATATACTAATCAACGATTTTAGGATATGCGCAGCGCAAGTTCGTCTGCTTCTTTAGTAGGGGTTGTGGTGACGTCAGAACGCCGAGCTCTGATTGGTTCTGAATAAAAAATAGTGGGTAGGCCTCAAGGCAGCTTGCTTTTAGGTCTACCCACTATCCTTCAATCGGAGCCACTCAGATCTCGGCGTTCTGACGTCACCACAACCCCTGCAAAAGAAGCAGACGAATTTGCGCTCCACATAGTTTTTAGGATAAAATTTTCGCATTTTTCTAGCTCTCTTTGAAAGTCTGAATTTCTGAGTCTCATTACGAAAGGTATACGGCGCGTGTAGGGCCTAGGGGAAATTGTTTCAGCCCTGGGTTACCGAATAATCACAGGATATTTTAGCGAGGAAGCTCCTGTGATCTTTAACCTTTCTTACTAATCGCCAATTTTCCGAATTGGCAGTTCTGAACATTTTGATATAACTTGCTTTCGTTGCAATAGCTTGCATTTGATCAAAATGTTTTTTTTTGTTTTTTGTTTTTTCTTTTTCAAGGGAAAAAACTGGCGTTTGCTCAAGTGACGTATATGAAATGTCCTGCTATATAACAATGCATCAACACATACTATTCAACTTAGAAGCTCAGAGGTGTGTTCGTCCTTGTATTTATTTCTTACGAGTGTAATATTTATTTTCTGTAGCTGGGCCCGTTTTGTGCTCCTTAATGTCAGTGTGCTATGACGTTATCATCGTGTGTATGGTTCTAAATATCCTCTTTACAATGCCTACAAAAACCAAAATGACGTCAGCCGATTCCAACTCACGCATTGGACACGAAAACTGCATCGTTCGGATGTATGCGCTCGTAAGCTACCAATTCGTCCATGGATATTTGAATTCGCGTTCCCGGCCATTGAGTGTCCTGACAAAACTTACCATCACTTGCGTATGCCAAGTTCTACGGTGTGCTTAAAAAGCACGGTGAAAGCTTGGGGTCATCGCACCAGTGCCCTAGCATGTCACGACTGCGTGATTTTACAGTTCTCTTTCGAGTTGAGGATTACAGGTAAGGAAAAAGTTTAAAAGTAATTTCATGGCCCCTTTAACACGGATATGTGCGCTGCACCAGATAAAAATATTGACTTTTTGAATGCCGGTAAACTTCCAAACGACCATTTGGCCTGTCGGCAAGAACTCTTCATATCCGGCGTCCGTCTCTTTTGATAACGTCAACAATTCCTTAGTGGCCACCATGCCGTCCTTCTTGGTTGAACCCCGTCGACGTCGCTCCTCACCAGTCGGTGAGAAAATCTCATCTTGAAGAGATAATCGAATCGTCTCACTTAAAACAAAAAAAAAAAAAACAGGCACCGTTTCTCTAGAGGTTCTTGCCGTACCGTGATGCCACGCGTCTTAAGCCTAGTTCACATGCAGCGGTTTTGGCCCTAGAGCGGCGCGATTTCTGCCGTCGCGGCGCTCTGGCCAGCACTAGAGCCACTCGATATGGCAGCGTAGCTGCCAGAGTAGCGCCACGCTTTTCCCTCTGCCGCCTGTCACCGCGATTGGTCTCACGCGATACCATAGCCACGAGCTGAGCTGGCTCGGTTTCCGTAGCAACCGAGTGACGACTCGTCATGTGACCTCTCAAGAGCCGTGATGTCATCGGTAAGATGGCAGCGCCCAGAGATGGTGAATGCGAGTTTGTTCGGCGCGCGGAGACGTGATGTGCCGCAGGTTGCCGACCATTTAGGGTTTCTTCGTGCTTTCTGACGTAGGTACAACGTGAAGATCTGAAAGAATGATACTTTATACCCTTTTTGTGCAAGATCGCTGTGGATATTAGCACCTGTGCGACAGCATCATTCATATCGCCTTAGCGGTGCTCGGGTTTCCGGATGTTTGAGGATCGATAAGACATTTAGCATGCAATTTTCGCCTTCTCTTAGCTTCATTTGAACGTTAGAGTGTCTGATAATCGATGCGAAATCTATGCGTCGCATGTTGGGCCTTGAGGAATGTTTCAGCCCCAGGTAACCACATGATCACAAACTTTTAGCGAGGAAGCTCCTAGCTCCTACGATGTTTTTGTACTAATCAACCAGGGAACCTGGGTTCGATCCCCACCCCTGCCCGTTTCGGTCTGGATGAGCATCGTACGGGCCTGCGGTTGTGTATCACTACAGCGTGGTGCGCATTAAAGACCTATAGAGCTAGCGGGTATACTGCATTGGCTAAATTGCTCATCTACTTTGAGTGACTCGTCGCAACTTTGAAATGGCTGACCAAGTACACGCTGTATAAATATTCACACAACTCCCAAGTATACTAATCAACGAGTTTACGATATGCGCAGCACAAGTTCGTCTGCTTCTTTTAGTAGGGGTTGTGGTGACGTCAGAATGCCGAGCTCTGATTCGTTCTGAATAAAGAATAGTGGGTAGACCTCAAGGCAGCTTGCTTTTAGGTCTACCCACTCTCCTTCAATCGGAGCCACTCAGATCTCGGCGTTCTGACGTCACCACAACCCCTGCAAAAAGAAGCAGCCGAACTTGCGCTTCACATAGTTTTTAGGATAAAATTGTCGCATTTTTCTAGCTTTCTTTGAAAGTCTGAATTTCTGATAATCATAACGAAAGGTATACGGCGCGTGGAGGGCCTAGGGGAAATTGTTTCAGCCCTGGGTCACCGAATAATTACGGCATTTTTTAGCGAGGAAGCTCCTGCGGTCTTTAAACTTTTTTACTAATCGCCAATTTTACGAATTGGCAGTTCTGAAGATTTCGATATAACTTGCTTTCGTTGCAATAGCTTGCATTTGATCGCAGTGTTTTTTTGTTTGTTTTTCAAGTGAAAAGCTGGCGTTTGCTCAAGTGACGTATATGAAATGTCCTGCTATATGAGAATGCATCAACACATACTATTAAACTTATATGCTCAGAGGTGTGTTCGTCTTTGTAATTAACAAGTTAGAGACGTATTTATTTCTTACGAGTGTAATATTTATTTTCTGTAGCTGGGCCCGTTTTGTGCTCCTTAATGTCAGTGTGCTATGACGTTATCAGCATGTGTGTATGGTTCTAAATATCCTCTTTACAATGACTACAAAGGCCAAAATGACGTCAGCCGACCCCAACTCACGCATTGGACACGAAAACTGCGTCGCTCGGATGTATGCGCTCGTCAGCAATCAATTCGTCCATGGATATTTGAATTCGCGTTTCTGGCGAATGAGTGCCCTGACGGAACTTATCATTACTCGCGAATGCCAAGTTCTACGGTGTGCTTAAAAAGCACTGTGAAAGCTTGGGGTCATCGCACCGGTGCCCTAGCATGTCACGACCGCGTGATTTCACAGTTCTCTTCTTAGTTGAGGATTACAGGTAAGGAAGAATAAGTTTAAAAATAATTTCGTGGCCCCTTTAACACGGATGTGTGTGCTAAACCAGAAAAAATATTGACGTTTTGAATGCCGGTAAAGTTCCGAGCGACCGTTCGGCCTGCCGGCAAGAACACCACATATCCGGCGTCCGTCTCTTTTGATGGCGTCAAGAATTCCTAAGAGACCACCATGCCGTCCTTCTTGGTTGAACCCCGTCGAAGTCGCTCCTCACCAGTTGGTGAGAAAATCTCATCTTGAAGGGATGATCGGGTCTTGAAGAAGTATGATGCTAAACATATATACTCGCTCACTATAGGGCAGTCGAGCAGCAGTCATGTTCCGAGCCAATCGTCCGGTCGCGGCCGGCGCAATCGGATTTTCTTCCATCGGAGCGAAGTCCGAAAGTACTAGGACGGTACGTTCGTCCCACGAAGCGGCTGCCATCCCGGCGGCGCCGAAAACCACTCGCCTTGTCCATGCACGTACGATACCATAGCAGCTCTCGTCGCTCGACAGTCCCTGGGCTTCAAATCGTTTCACTTTTCAGAAAAAACAGGCACCGTTCCTCCAGAGGTTCTTGACGTACCGCGATGCCAATCGTCTTATGCTACTTTTCAATGAACGAATGGAGATATCAACTATAACTACAAAGGTTGCCGCCCGGCGTCGCTAGAAGCACGGTTACCATGGCAACCTCCCAGGCCCAAAATGGAGATCACTATCAGCGCTTCTGACATCATGCATCTAGATAATATTGCGTCGTGTCGCTACTCTGGCAGCTTCGCTGCCATATAGAGTGGCTCTAGCCAGCACCAGCGGTTGAGCGGCACGAGCGCCGTGACGGCAGAAATCGCGCCGCTTTAGGGCAAAAATCGCTGCATGTGAAACACGCTTTATACCACTTTTCAATGAGCGAATGGAGATATCAACTAGACTACAAAGGTTGCCGCCCGGCGTCGCTAGAAGCACGGTTACCATGGCAACCTCCCAGGCCCAAAATGGAGATCACTATCAGCGCTTCTGACGTCGTGCATCTAGATAATTTTACGTCGTGTCGCTACTCTGGCAGCTACGCTGCCATATAGAGTGGCTCAAGGTGCACCTAGAGTAATGGCGGCACCCACTGTTATTTGAAACAGCGCTTAATGGGAGACTTTTAAACCGGTATGGTCGGAATTGGATGAGATTATTATAAACGAACGCCTGGTTGCCCAGCAGAAAGTAAGTGACTAGAATTGAGACGCTCTAGACGACGCACCGTGAAGGACTTGGCGGTGCGCAACGCATTTTTTTAATAAACAGCAGCAGCAGATCGCACGAGCGCGCATGCAAGCCAGGAGCGCATAGAACAACGGGCTCGCGCTTCCAGTTCCGACTTCGCTCGCACATAATGTGGAACTAAGTATAAACACTCACGCTAAAGCATTTGCATCGTGGACGCCCACGGCGGACGCCGACTGCATCGAAAGCTAGCCTCGTGAAGCACACGCCGGAGCAAATTAGAAAGCAGACGAACCGCCGGTGCGCTACCCCACGGCCTCGGAACGGGTGCGCAAGGCAGTCTGGGATTAAACGCCTCTTCCGGCTTCACTCAGGCTGACGTCATGCCGGGTCCTGTCTGTTTAAAGGGGTCATGAAACGATTTTCCTACTTCTTCCTCCTTAGCTTTAATCCTCAACTCAAATGCGAATTGTGAAATCACGTGGTCGTGACATTCCTTCGGCACCGGTGCGATGACTCCTAGGTTCCACTGTGCTTTTTATGCACACCATAGAACTTGTCATTCCCCAGGGACATTAAGTTCCGTCAGGGCACTCATTGGCCACGAACGCGAATCCAAATATTCGTCGACGGATTGATTGTTGACGAGCGCATACTTCCGAGTGACGCAGTTCTCGTGTCCAATGCGTGAGCTGGGCTCTGCTGACGTCAGTTTGGCGCCGGTGACGCGCTTTTGGAAACGCGGATGTATCATAGTGAAGAGGCGGAGAGCTTTCGAAGGCAAGAAGCAACGAGGTATAGGGCATTAGAGTGATAAACTGGCAGCTGAAAGTGACCCCCAATTGACCGCCGCCATGTTGTACAATTTTGACCACTAGACACGTGACCAGGCCAAATCTATGACGTAACCAGCCCAAATCTCTGGCGTCAACGAAAAGATGGCAGCGCCCAGTGCGTGTCGGAAGCGTTGTGGGCGTTGATCGGAGTGTGTGGATTTCGTGAGCGGAATTCGGTTTTTGAGGGTTTTGTATGCTCCCCGCGTAGGAATAACGTGAAGTAGGAGGGAATGAGGCTTTTCTTTTTTATTTAATTCAGAGTAAGCCAGATTCGGTCCCGTGCTTCTCGTACGGGCTCGGATCACTACCTCGGACATCGCTCGGTCGTTCGAGTTTAATTAAAATATCCGCAATCGTTAACCACGGGAGCTCCTCCATAATCGCTGAGTCGAAGGATACGTCGAACCCATCCGGAACGCGGAGTCTAAAGGTATGTAGGACGTAACCAGAACGCGGAGTTCTAACGGTACGGCGGACGTGCCCGGGCAATTTTCTTAGCTCGACCGTCAAGATTCGCATTTGAAGCAGCGAGTGAAGTGTTGAAATCTCCGAACTGCTCGGCGCTGAGCTAACTACGGACCACTTCACTATGTGATCCGTAGTGACGTGAAAAAGACCGACGGCGGTCACTCCGGGGGGACGGCGGCTCCCGGCCGCCTGCCGGGTGCCTTCTGTGAAGGGGCCACAGTCGTGTAAGCAGTACTGTACCAGCTTCTCTTATAGTTATGTTGTTCTCAAGCAGCTTCCCGATCACTAAACCCCGCAAACGCGTGCCGAAATTTCAAGAGGTGTCTGCCAACCTGGAAAGCCTTGAACTCCCAGGGAATTTCGGATCATCTGGGAACGTCAGGGAATCATTCAAAAAGTGGGCTAAATAAGGGAAGACGACTAGTGAAAGCGGCATGGCGGTTGCTCGTCGGCACGGCCATGCTGAATGACATTGCCAAAATGTCATCCTTCGACTCAAAAACTCGAGGAGTTTGATCAAAATAGTCAGGGAAAAACTTGAAAAAGTCGGGGAATTTGAAATCAGTAGTTTGTTAGACACAATGTTTGATTTTCTTGGCACTCCACGCGTTTTTACACACGACAGGCACACGCCCGTGTATCACACGGCAGCCAGGCCAAGCGGTTGCCAGCCACTTGTGCAAGGTCGATAAGACGCAAGCGTGGAACGCTTTCGGACTGCTGTAAATACACCAGCGGGAGCGTCCGGCCGCAGTCCGACTGCCCACGCCAGGACACCCGACACAGACTCCGCGTCCTGGGTAGGTCTGACGCATCTTTAGATTTTGCATCCTAGGTACGTCAGACCTATCTTTAGACACAGCGCCTGATAATAGTAGTGAATAGGGTCACGTTCAGTGCGCAAGTCCCTTTATTACACTCGGAGAGCGGAATTCCATTCCCTTTGCGCAGGTAGTTCCCGAGCTAGGCATGCACTTGAAGACTATGTTTCACTCTTTCATAAAGCAAGCTTCACGGGACCCCTCCGCCCTTGTGCACCCATTCGCAGGTCGTGACGCCTTTCCTCACGTAACTCCCGCAGGTTCAGTGAGTTGCCGCGCCACTGCAGCCCTGGCGTCGCTCGGTACATACAAGAGGCGGCTCACGTCGGTCGTCCAGCAGCGTACTGGAGGGACGCAAAGCTAGCAGCCTCCTTGGTGCACGCAAGACGAGGCTGAGCAGAGCTCCAAGCTCTTCTGACGCACATGTGCACTCCAATGAGACCGGTGTCGCACCCCGATTCCTAGAGATATGGTCGCACTGGCAGTCTTGTCGGTCCCTGGGGGCCGTCGAGGAGTGCCAGAAAGCAAAATTCCATCCTTCTTGCGCAGGTAGTTTCCCAGCTAGTCACTTCCTTGACGACGTCGCACCCTCTCTGGAAGCAAGCTTCGGGATGCTCTTGTGCACCCATTTGCAGGTCGTGTCGCCTTTGCTCACGTAACTCCCGCAGGTCCAGCGAGTTGCCGAGCCGTTGTAGCCCCGGCGTCGCTGGTCGTGCATCCTGGTCCTGGTCGTGCATCAACCACCGCTGCCCATTTCCGCTGAGTGCTTGGGTGTGGTAGCTTGACGTGCTTTCGCAGAAAGCTGTATGCCTTTGCCGAGTAAAAATGGAGCGTGAGGGCAAACTTGCGCACATCCTCTGTACATGCGTTTTTGTTGCGCCTGACTCTTTTTAAGACGAGGTTGCGCATTGTGTTGGTGAATGCATTGTCAAGTATGTCAACTGCTGGCTTAGGAAGTCGTGTCCTCAGTTCACGGAGCAGCGTGTTCAGCTTCCTAATCCTGGCCGTCTTCCGATTGATCTTCTTCTTTGCCTGTTTTAACAGTTTCCTCGCCTTCTGCAGCTTTTGCCTACTCGTGGCCAGGACCCTGTGCAGCCGTGGTGACACAGCTGCGTACGAGTGGTCACCGAAGGAAGTGTTGCGTCGCTTGAACACAGCTTCAGGGGGAGTCTCTGACGTCGTAGCCTGAGAGGGGGAAGTAACCAGCTTTACATTGCTTCCAGAACCAGCAGCAGCTTGGGCCTCTCCTGGGGTTGGCTGATCAGTCGTCGATCCAGGCTGCCTCTCTGGAGGGTGAGACCTGTCAGCAGAACAACGAGCGGTGACATTCAAGACTGCCTGTATTCCACAAGACTGTGTGCCAGGGCATGCATTCTTGGCAGGTTATACTGTGCAGTGTGATATGTGACCACACCTTTTATGCGTTGGCCAGAACTGGCACTGACCCACAAAAAGGGGGTGCTGGGAGTTCTGGCTTATGAATAGGGTTCCATGTTTTGGGTGTTTTTTTAATTTGTGAGTATTACCTGGCTCAGTGAGCAAAAGAAGAGCCGTGATCAAAGGGTGCAGCCAAAAGCTGTAACCAAAAGTTGTGTCCAAATGCCGTGACCAATGCGACGCAATCTAAGGAAAAAGAAAATAAGAGAAAAACAAACAGCTGTGCTCACGTTATCATTTTCGTCATGTGACTTAATTATTAATCACGTGATCGAACAAAAAATAAACCTAGAAATAAATTATCCCCTGCCCGGTTTCGAACCTAGGCTCTCATGATCGCAAAACTAGTGTGCTATTCATTGGGTCAACCTTGCTCATTGACGTCAATATAACTCGGCCAAAGGTAATGCTCACGCATTCTCACATCATGAAAGAAAGCTGAGGTGCTCTCGTAGTTTTATTTTTTTAAAAATGGGGGTCATTTTTTGGTGCTTATTTGTTCTCTCGAATTTTGAGCTTATCAGTGTCTTTTTTTGATATCGACTAAAACTCGGAGTGCCACGGTACTTATGTGGTAAAAGCAAATGCATATCTGTGGCGTTTCTAGGAGACACAACATTATATGCACTACTCATTGCTAAATGAATCACATAAAAACAATTTCCAAAGAAAAAGAGCAGCCTCGCAGACAGTTCAGTGTGGTCGGTGTTGTGGTTCAACAAAAGTACAGACGTTTATCAAGGTTCCCTGCCGTGGAAAGTGCAATTTCTCTTCAAAGCAAGCTCAATTCGGGTTCTTTCGGTTTTTGCAGATTTCAAGAAAAATCGTTTGGAGGTCATATTTTTATGTATATCAGTATATACTGAAAACACGTAACCCACTTATGATTGAATGATTGTAAAAAGCATACAGCATGCCATGGAATTATTATAATGGTGGTGGTTGAAAGTGTTGCAAAGAACCTTAATGTTTTACTCAAACCTATCAACTTGATCCCAAAGATGCCACTTTTCTAGTGATTCGTTGACCACCACTTTCAGATATAAGAGACACACCTTTGCAAGTTGTGCAACTAGTCGCCCGAAGTACCTGAAAACTGGAGCTTGTTACTTCCCCCTCTCAGGCTACGACGTCAGAGACTCCCCCTGAAGCTGTGTTCAAGCGACGCAACACTTCCTTCGGTGACCACTTGTACGCAGCTGTCACCACGACTGCACAGGGTCCTGGCCACGAGTAGGCAAAAGCTGCAGAAGGCGAGGAAACTGTTGAAACAGGCAAAGAAGAAGATCAATCGGAAGACGGCCAGGATTAGGAAGCTGAACACGCTGCTCCGTGAACTGAGGACACAACTTCCTAAGCCAGCAGTTGACATACTTGACAATGCATTCACCAACACAATGCGCAACCTCGTCTTAAAAAGAGTCAGGCGCAACAAAAACGCATGTACAGAGGATGTGCGCAAGTTTGCCCTCACGCTCCATTTTTACTCGGCAAAGGCATACAGCTTTCTGCGAAAGCACGTCAAGCTACCACACCCAAGCACTCAGCGGAAATGGGCAGCGGTGGTTGATGCAGGACCAGGATGCACGACCAGCGACGCAGGGGCTACAGCGGCTCGGCAACTCGCTGGACCTGCGGGAGTTACGTGAGCAAAGGCGACACGACCTGCAAATGGGTGCACAAGAGCATCCCGAAGCTTGCTTCCAGAGAGGGTGCGACGTCGTCAAGGAAGTGACTAGCTGGGGAACTACCTGCGCAAGAAGGATGGAATTTTGCTTTCTGGCACTCCTCGACGGCCCCCAGGGACCGACAAGACTGCCAGTGCGACCACATCTCTAGGAATCGGGGTGCGACACCGGTCTCATTGGAGTGCACATGTGCGTCAGAAGAGCTTGGAGCTCTGCTCAGCCTCGTCTTGCGTGCATCAAGAAGGCTGCTAGCTTTGCGTCCCTCCAGTACGCTGCTGGACGACCGACGTGAGCCGCCTCTTGTATGTACCGAGCGACGCCAGGGCTGCAGTGGCTCGGCAACTCACTGAACCTGCGGGAGTTACGTGAGGAAAGGCGACACGACCTGCGAATGGGTGCACAAGGGCGGAGGGATCCCGCAAAGCTTGCTTTATGAAAGAGTGAAACATAGTCTTCAAGTGCATGCCTAGCTCGGGAACTACCTGCGCAAAGGGAATGGGATTCCGCTCTCCGAGTGTAATAAAGTGACTTGCGCACTGAACGTGACCCTATTCACTACTATTATCAGGCGCTGTGTCTAAAGATAGGTCTGACGTACCTAGGATGCAAAATCTAAAGATACGTCAGACCTACCCAGGACGCGGAGTCTGTGTCGGGTGTCCTGGCGTGGGCAGTCGGACTGCGGCCGGACGCTCCCGCTGGTGTATTTACAGCAGTCCGAAAGCGTTCCACGCTTGCCTCTTATCGACCTTGCACAAGTGGCTGGCAGCCGCTTGGCCTGGCTGCCGTGTGATACACGGGCGTGTGCCTGTCGTGTGTAAAAACGCGTGGAGTGCCAAGAAAATCAAACATTGTGTCTAACAAACTACGGATTTCAAATTCCCCGACTTTTTCAAGTTTTTCCCTGACTATTTTGATCAAATTCCTTGAGTTTTTGAGTCGAAGGATGACATTTCGGCAATGTCATTCAGCATGGCCGTGCCGACGAGCAACCGCCATGCCGCTTTCACTAGTCGTCTTCCCTTATTTAGCCCACTTTTTGAATGATTCCCTGACTTTCCCAGATGATCCGAAATTCCCTGGGAGTTCAAGGCTTTCCAGGTTGGCAGACACCTTTTGAAATTTCGGCACGCGTTTGCGGGGTTTAGTGATCGGGAAGCTGCTTGAGAACAACATAACTATAAGAGAAGCTGGTACAGTAGTGCTTACACGACTGTGGCCCCTTCACAGAAGGCACCCGGCAGGCGGCCGGGAGCCGCCGTCGGTCTTTTTCACGTCACTACGGATCACATAGTGAAGTGGTCCGTAGTTAGCTCAGCACCGAGCAGTTCGGAGATTTCAACACTTCACTCGCTGCTTCAAATGCGAATCTTGACGGTCGAGCTAAGAAAATTGCCCGGGCACGTCCGCCGTACCGTTAGAACTCCGCGTTCTGGTTACGTCCTACATACCTTTAGACTCCGCGTTCCGGATGGGTTCGACGTATCCTTCGACTCAGCGATTATGGAGGAGCTCCCGTGGTTAACGATTGCGGATATTTTAATTAAACTCGAACGACCGAGCGATGTCCGAGGTAGTGATCCGAGCCCGTACGAGAAGCACGGGACCGAATCTGGCTTACTCTGAATTAAATAAAAAAGAAAAGCCTCATTCCCTCCTACTTCACGTTATTCCTACGCGGGGAGCATACAAAACCCTCAAAAACCGAATTCCGCTCACGAAATCCACACACTCCGATCAACGCCCACAACGCTTCCGACACGCACTGGGCGCTGCCATCTTTTCGTTGACGCCAGAGATTTGGGCTGGTTACGTCATAGATTTGGCCTGGTCACGTGTCTAGTGGTCAAAATTGTACAACATGGCGGCGGCCAATCGGGGGTCACTTTTGCCTGATGAACGGTATACTAGTTTATCACTCTAAGGCCCTCTACCTCGTTGGCAAGAAGGTACAAAATAGTCCGCTATATTTTCAAATGTTCGTACCAAAAAGCTGGCTTTTGACTTTCTAGCCTCTTTCTTTTGGCCAACTAAACGATATGCGATTAGTAATGTCCCAATTCAAAAATCATTCATCCCAACCCAAAATCGTTTCATTCCCCCTTTAAACGTCCTTGGGTATCGCGTCACGCTCGATTAGCGTGACGCGCTAATCGAGCGGTACGTCACGCGCAAGTCGGTGCCACATGAGCGCTGCTTACAGCGCTAATGAGGCGCTTGATAGCGCTCCGCTGGATCTGTGAACCGGCCTTTATGATCATGCTGCTAAGAATACAGATCGCGAGACTGTTCGTGCGAAAATAACATAGGCGCTATTCGCAGTATCTAAGAACCGCAAATCGAAGAACGCAACGTTTCAACACCCCATTTTCGTGCCCCCAAAAAGTACTTCTCCACCATGCGTAGTTTTATCCATATGATTTCATGTGTCACAGTGAGAAAGGAAAAACCGACGATGGTTTTCTCGTGTTAAGTGCTCAAAGACCACCGACTCTTGTCCAATTATCACTCGAAAAGCATTTATAAATGATAACGTCTTTGTTCCCATTGCTGTCGGGGACAACCCCTTGCTTCCAGAGAGGTACACACAAAATTAGTGGCATCTAGCCGGTAGAAAAAGAAGATTGCGGAGCACACTCCAACGTGCACCAACCCGTCCGGCCGCTTTTCTCGACCTAACCAAGATGGCGGATCTAGTCCTTCTGGCGCCTTGCAGATAGCGCTGCGAGTTTCGCATACCTCATACTCATCGAGGCCCGCGGCTGTGCCCTGCGCACCAAACCGTCGAAAGTTTGACGGTAGCGTGACGGACATGATGTGCAGTGCCTGTGGAGAAGACGAAGAGACCACCGAGCATTTGCTGCTCACGTGCCAGAGGCTCTTGCCAGCGCCCATCGGGGACTCCCGCACCGAGCAGGCACTCGGCCTCACGAATGAACATGACCACGTGGCCTGTTCTAGGCGAAGACTGGAGGCGTGGTGGAAAGTAGGACGGTGATTTATGCACCGAGAAGTCAGGGCGTACCGATTGAACCACCGTGATCGTGTAGCTGTTACCTTCCGCCCACCAGAGGTCACGGACGACAGATGGTGAATCCTAGAACCTCCCCCCCCCCCCTCTCCGCCTTCTTTTTTATTTTCTTTTTTTTTTCGTTTTTAACCTTTTAGGCGGTCCAACAACTTGGACTCGTTTCAAAGAGATTACGCCGCAGAATACAGTTAAATAAAATACAATAACTCCCATTATATTGATTCTAACGTGAGCAGTTCGATATAGGTGTGCGTTTCGTACCTGCCTTGTCATCATCAAACTAAGCAAAAATCATACTGATTCTTCAGTTTTAAGTAAGACCCTAAGCCCGCATGATTGAGAAGGAACGCTTCTCCGTGCCCTCTAGGAGATTCCAGTTTACTCTTACCCCGGGTCTAAAAGGTAAGGAGGTCAGAATGACCTCCTTATTTATTCATTCTTTCTGACCTCATTATCTTATCGCCGATTACATCTTTATTTTCTGTTTTACGCTAGTTGATCGTTTCCATCTGCGACAATTTATATTTGTTACGGACAGTTTGTTTGATCACACAGATGTGCACTAAAGCACCTGTTCTGTGCGGAATCCTTGAAACGCCTTCGACCTTGATAGACTTCACGTCGTCGTCGTTATGCGTGATTCGGCCCCTTCGGCTTCACAGTGTTTTCGCCTTCTCAAATATTGCCAAAGCGAGCTGCACAGGTAGGTGTTCGCGCGCACCTCGAGCATCGATCAAAGCTGTGCACGGGCACTTTCGCTTCTAAAAATACAACATAAAGTTGATCGCGAAAATAAAAGTTTCCTTGATCGTCATCAACCTCATTCAACGTGATTTCGTACTCCCTTAAAGAAAAACCACTGGGCACACTAATACTTTAGAGTTTAGACCCATGTTGGTGCAAAAAAAAAACTATCTCCAAACTCCGGTCTAAAAATATGCTTTCCGTGCAAGGCTCGTCAAATTATGAGACGCTGAAGAAATGCAGAATTCTGCGTTAAGTTCTTATTTAGAACTCTTTTTGTTCGCCTTCCGCCCATTGGAAAGCATGCGGGAAGGGCCTCAGCACACACCTGGTATCGCTGCGGCGCAGCGTTCTTCCGCAACATGAAGTCCGTCTTCTTTCATCGTCATCACTATGGTGACTAGAGAGTCTAGCATCACTATGGTGCCTGGAGCGTGTCTTCGACTGGTGTGTTTAGCGTCCTATCCCGCCCATACATCAAAAGTGGTCCCAAAGTGGCAAAAAATGACGTCACAGTAGCCGGAGTGTCATGCTGTAGCCTGTCGCGATCCTGGCGGCTGGTCGTAGAATTGCTGGCGAAAAGCACGAGCGAACGCTAGTGTCGCTGTCGGCACGGCGTCCCAAGCGTCCCAACATTCTGCTGCTGTAGCTTCCGTGGACTGTCGAAGTAAAGAACGACCTGCAGCAGAACAGGCGTCTCCCACATCCACCGCAGCTGCTGAGACACCACCAGGGTCGCGACCGGCGACAGCATGACACTTTTATGACGTCATCAGGCGGAAATCAAGGGACCACTTTTTTGGCCGCGGTAAACACACCAGTCGGAGACGCGTTTCAGGCACCGTACCATCACCAAGGCAATGAACGCCGAATTAATGGAAGCACGTACGGTATCGCCGCATGAAGCCAGCAACAGCTGACGCCATTTTACGAACGCCGTCTTCTGGCCAAAGCCGAACGCTGTGTGTCAGATCGGCCGCCCTCACCGGTGCGCCGCTGGCAAAGACAACGAAGCTGAGACACGCCGACGGCGATTGAGCAAGCGAGAGCACAGCGGAACGACTGCAACGGGGGCATTTATTGGGATAAAAGGCGTGAAATAAGCAAGCGCAATTTTTATTTGAATCATAACGCGCGATATCCAAGTTGGGGACCCCGTACCTTTGCTGGGTCTTTCCTGTTAACTTTTGACAGAGACACGGGGTGCCACATTACGGTTACGGGGTTAGCGGTTAGGGCGCACAGCGAAGACAAAGATGAAGCAGCAGAGGCGCAAACTCGGCCCCGCGGCCACCCTTGGTGGGAACAGTCATGTCTCGCTCGCCGCCCAGGCCGCCTTCTCCACCCGGAACAGTGGCGGCAGATCTGGAGGGCGTTTCCGTAACCGGGGTGAATATTGACGAAGTGCGTATCGATTCCGTCATCCAGGGGACGCGCAGCGAAGGCCGCTGGTCAAGACGCCCGCAACTTCTGAGCGGCGAACAACAGCCAGGTGCTAGCGGTGCAGCCAGCAGCAAAACTCATTGCAGCTCAGCTCAGATCCAAATTACAGCCGACAGCCGAGGCGGAAGAGGGCGTAACGCCGCCCTACGCAGCTCTTCTAGCGCCGACGGTCTGCTTCGAGATACATTCGTGCACTGCAGCACGAACTCGCCCAAAACCAAAGCGCTGTCCCCTCGATCTCTGAGCGCCACAGAAGTTGGCGCACCAAGCGATGTCCGAGGAGACAGACTCTACTGGAAAGGCAGCAGCCACATCGTGAGCACCCAGGGATTTAGCAGCGGTGTTCTCCCTAATCGGAGCCTGAACATAATCGGTCAGTGTGGTGTCAGTCAAAGCAGAGAGCACGCAGCAATAACAATATCGCCCATCACCATCCAATCTGCCAGATCGTCAAGCACACCAAACGTTTGGTTCACCGTCGACGTCTCGAAACGACCACTTATGGTGTCATCACGAAACCTGAACGATACCAGTGGTCAATGTTCACCAACAGGGTTCACGATCGTCACCAAAGTGAATACCAAACTTATTCATTCTGCAGAGAATAAAACCGGCCCCGTGTTGGGGCCGACTAGAGCTGTGACTGCAACGCTCGCCCAACAACCTCAGAAGACTATTGATGACAGAGTTGATGATGGTGCAGTGATTGTTGAGGATGCCCCCGATACCGCTCTAGCAAGCCCTGACAATGGTGCAGTGATTGTTGAGGATGCCCTCGATACCGCTCTAGCAAGCCCTGACAATTGTCCACTGATTGTTAAGGATGCCTACGATACCGCTCTAGCAAGCCTTGACAACGCGGCTAACGTTGGTGAAGGCAGTCCAGCTCCTCATATCGAACATCTCAGTGATGATAGGAGTCCGAGCTACAGTCCGGCATCGGCTCAGCGTAACAGTCACATTCCGTCTTTTGCCGAAATTTCAGATTTTGCTCCAGCCAGCGTCGATATCTCAACGAATGATAGACCGTCTTTATTTAACAGTCCACGTGTAGCGAAGAAACGGTACCTCATGCGTGATGTAGCGATTGTGTTGAAGGACGAGGACGTCGAAGAACCTTCTACGAAGGAAGCGGTTGAAAATGTGTCGCCACATTCTGTTCCGCTGAAACCGAGCGAACCCAACGAATCCGGTACGTAGCACTTGTGTCTCCCCGCGAAAGTTACGAATCGCGCACACTTTATTGCCGCATGTTAGTTACACAAGGCGTGTCACCAACGACTGAGAATCCATTCTAAAAATGGCATCAAAGGGTGAAATATATGTGAGCGAAAATCGCGTCGCGTCAATCCGCCGAGCGGAGTAACCATGCAGAGCAACCGTCGCTAACCCCATGACGTAGCCAAATTGAGCACTACCAGATCACAGCCGCAACTGCGGTTGCTACGGCTCCGCAGCTTGGCAGCGCAATGCGACGTGGTTTTCCTCGCATAGTGCGTGAAGTGATAATTCGCAAGAATAAATTAACTTGCTGCTGAAATGGAGCGCACCTTGCGCCCTCTAGGGGACTGGCAGCCGCTGATGAAATTCGCCCGGGGTTCACTTTTGGTCACCGCGAGAGCAAGAGCAAAATCTAGTTTGTCACTAGCGGAGCGAGCGAAGTTAGCGTTCGTATACGGTTCGTCTCCTCACGCGAGCGAAGAACTTGCTTCGTCTCGCCGTTAATATAGCGGCGAGATTCTTTGGTGGCGCACTCCTACGGTTCCCTCCCGTGACGTCATTACCTTGCGAACAACAAGTTCGATGGTGTTTCTAATTAGCATGGTGGAAGCTCGAAACCATTGCGCTCTGAGACTAACACGACTCACACCGTCAAAATTGAAGTTCTTGCATTACACCTGTTTCTGTTGGTGAGAAATCTTTTGCTGACATTCAGCCAATCCTGCAAGGTCGACCACTTCGACGCTTTCGATTGCGCACGTCGCCAATACTCTCTTCAAACTGCGACTAAAGGCTCCGCCTTCAGCGCGAGCTCGCTAGCTTCCGCGGTGCTTTAGTTGCGCGTGCTTGCGCGTTCACACTTGCGTTTGCAAGGCCAGAAAGCATGCGCTGAAGGCAGAACTTCTAGTTCCATTTTTAAGGTAAACGGAGTATACAAAGCGCCATTCCAAAACGAAAAAAAAAGAACGAGAATATGACGTCGTCTGCTAATAGGTCGCAAAAGGGTTGATCGTCTGCTATGAATCGAGTGCAATGGCGGGGTGAGATCAAACGAATGCTGAAATTGTGATCGTCTACTGACAACTCGCGCTTCGTTTACAACTCTCAAGTTATTCTGCTACCGTACACAGGCTGAAATAGACCGGTGGGTGAGTGAGTACTAAGTACAAGCACATCAAAGGCCACGAGACATTTCTAGCTTTTTCTGTGCATTGTAAACTCGAGAACGGTCAAAAATCTTTCATTGGTTTATTACGAGCAACCTGCGGCATCACTTTCTATCATCAGTTGAAAACACTCTAATAAGCTTAGTGGGTAGAGTGCTCCACTAGTCTTCGTGGGGTATTAAGGGAAAATAGTAACACGCTCAAACAGCCATGTAGTCTCCGTGGCAAAAAAAAAAAAAAAGGTAACCATCAAGACTGCCAAGATATTATCGCGGTATACCTTCCGCCCTTCTCACTGGCTGAACTGATTAAAGAAAAAACAATTATTTGTGATTCGAGCGCATCGCGTGGCAATGTGGTGTAGGAGCTCCTCAGAGCGCAGGTACCTTTACTTGCGCTCTGACGTCACGGCACTATGGTGGCGCTGCTGTGGGCACTGCGCATGCGCACACGCTTCACGGCAATCTGGTTTCTGCGCAGGTGCAGTGTACCCACACATGGTGTGACCAAAGGCTGAATTGTTTGTAAGCAGTGGGTTGGTCTATAGTCACTAAAATCTTAACTCAGGCCGTGGCTTACTAAATTCGTGCTTCTCGCTCTGTGATATGCTCTTTGACGCTCTTATCGGCCAGTGCCCCGACCGCAGTGGCTGTGGAGCGATAATCAGATCCCTGTATCTCTTAAGGTGTCAGTAAGAAAGGTTATAACGTGAGACCCTAAAATAATATTTTTTCACAATTTCCAGTTACCCTGACTTTCCGCAAATTCTGAAAACTGCCAAACATTTTGTATGGCAGACTTCGGGAAAAGAGTAATAACGTCATTTCTAACAGCACCAATTCACCAATTCAAAGTGTGATGTCACTGTTTTGGTAATACAACAATGAATAGACAGTGCAAGTTATCTTTCCACGGAATGCTCTCGGGCTCTCTAATTGGAAAGCTAAAACGCTATTTACGCAACCCTTCCCCCTCTGATTAGGCATCTTGATTAGAAACTTCCTTCTTCCTTATTGGCATGTCATCCAAATGAACCGCGACAACAGCCGAAGGGGTCTCCAGACTCTGCTTCACACCAACTACACAGTCACGCTGCAGACTAACCATTACGCCATATGATGTCAGTATGCCACGTGACGTAACGATACATCCCTTGATGCGACGTCAAAATGTCAGGTTATGGCGTCACGTTATTTCTTTTAGGATCTTCACGTCACATTGACATGTGACGTCACCGTGTAACATGAGCAGGTCCCGTGACGTCGCAAGGTCAACTGATTTTGCGATAATATGTGACGCCACAGTAATGTAGCTTCATCATGTCGCGTGATTTTACGTGAATTTTTGGCGTTTACGGGAACAATATTAGCAAAAACTTTTTTCTCTAAATTTAGCGATGGACGTTCCCAGCTACGACGATTCTACATGAAGCACACCCGGGAACCCGCTGCGAAGCCTCGCCAGTAATCAATGCCACCGAGAAAGGAGCATGCTGCTTAACATGAAGATCGACTACTAAAACTTCAAAAACATCTATGATATCTTAGCTCCGCATACTTCACTCAAGCGTACTAAACCAAGTGAACGGAAATATACTAAAACGTAGCACACTAAGCAGTATGCCTTAGTATACTTGGCAGGGGAACGTTTTTTCTTAACAAAACTTGCTGACGTTGTTGCGAGAAGCCCTCTAAAGACGTAATCGTCGGAAGCATGTAAGAATGACAACAAATGAACGATACTCAAGTATTCTACCCGAGCACTGTTTCAGTGGTCGTCTTGGACTCCAGCAACAATCAATGCCACGGCGAACATTCAGATTCGTCGGAGATCGATATCCCGGTATGTCAGCGGACCCCAGCTCGCAATAATTACAGAAGAAGCTCGTGCTGTACAACCCATGGGATCCCGGGAGTAATTGCCGCCACAGACCGTTTCAATCTATATGAGCATCGTATTAGTGTGCAGTCGTCAATCACAACTGCGCGATGCACGTTCAGACCTCAGATTAGCAGTCGTACAGCACTGACTGATTTCTTATCTATAACGTGAAGCAATGTAACCGCACTGTAGCAGACCAGCCTCACGCTCTCTAGAGACTAGTGAATATTTTCATTTGTTTTAGATATGCTTTTTTCTCGTGTGCAATGACAGTAGTAATATCAATCGCCGACCTACAACAGCGTCCAGTGCGCATGCGCTGCTTTATCGCGTGGCTGGGAGGCGGAAAGGCAAGGACGCTCGCGGACGACCAATGCGTTTGTCACCCGTAGCTCGTATTGCACAGAAACGTATATTGGGCGAGTTTGGCCAATAGGCGGAGCAAAGGCCGCAGCCAGCGCCGAATATTTCCCCCGCGGTTAGAGCGCAAACTAAATATGTGACAACGCGTCGACCAATCAGCAAACAGCGACGTCACATTATTGGAAACGACATTTAAAGCGTGAAATAGAAGCGTTCAATCTCGCAGCATGCACGACGGGGTGCCACACGGGGCGTCCGCTGTGCCTCAATCTAAGCCCTGGGTCTCGGTACCTCGGAGGCGGCAGCTTTTTGCTTTGATTGGGCTACCCCCTTGGAGCCTGATGCTTCGACCCCACTGAGTGACAGCAACATCATGCTCCTGGGGCTCATTTGTGCTACCGTGCACCGATCGAACGACAGGCTGCAGATCCGCTTGGCCCGTTGCTGACCCGCCTCAAAGAAATGTAGACATCTTCAAATTGGACTGACATTCTCCGCAATAGCAACAATCCATCGTGTCGTTTTTTTTTTTGCATGTATATACTCATCGCATTATCATGTTCCTTAGACGCGGCACCGTGGGCCTCAATGGTACGGGCTGTTGCCTTTCTGCGGTGCCGCAAGGGTGGGGCGCGTGAGTGTCTTGAGACGCGGTTTGCACGGCTCGGGGTAAGACTGTCCCGCACAGCTCGTGCGCTGGCTTTGTCAGTGCTTTCCTTGCCCCAGTCTCAGCTGAGACGCTGTTTTTAGCAAGTGGGCTCTGGTTTAGACCGCACGCTCGTGTATTCTACCGTTGAATATGGACGTGACGAAACCTTAGTATGCGCCAAATTTTTAGTCACCAAGAGTTATACCTTCTTACTCAAGCGACGCTAAAACGGCTTAAATTAGTCGTGTCACATATTTAGAGCTCACGACCGCCGCTAGGAGTTGTTTCGAGGCCTGTGGTTGGCCCCGAGATGCTCGCCTATTCAAACCAATATATGGCCAAGCTCTCCCAATAAACGGCTCTGGTATTGCAAACGCGACCAGTAAACCACGGGCCCTTAATCGAGCAGTTGGATATTTTCTGTAATACAGGTTCTCTGACTGTTCGCGGCCATCTAGCGGTTTCCTCCGCCTACTTGTCGGGAAGCAATTGTAGCGAAAAATACGGGACTATTGTGCCCATCAATATTACGACGGGATTTAAGGTTATTACAAACTCCGTGAACTTTTCTGTGGCGCAAAACTTCAGCGAACGTGATTCGAGCGCAGCGCCTAGAGAGGACCTACCGATGAAAATTATCTGTTTGCCGCTAGGGGCGCCCTAGATGGGGCTTCAGTTATGTCCGATTTTGTCCTATACACAATAGCAAGCCTGGGCCGGTTTGCTCATCTTGCAGCTGCGGACGCGGCCGCGGCCAGGAGGGATTTTTACGTCAGGTGACCAGCTCCATGGGGACAAGGAAGTACCTAGCGTCCCTGCCTAATGGCGGAGAGATCCGCATCGCTTCAAGCACAAAGGCCTAATTTCGCTCGCAGAAACTGATTGGAGGGACTTTCAACTGGAATCTAATTGACTGCCCCTTTATACTGTAGGAGCGGCAGGTAAAGTTACGGCCCGGGAGGGCAAATAGGAGCCAAAATAAAGAAAAAACCACACGAGATAAAAGCGGTAGCAGTATTTTTATATACCTCCGCCGACGCCGCGCCTCGCGCCTTCTGTTGTGGTCGAGAGGTTAAAGCGCCGGTACTAGTCGTCGCGGCGTGAAAGTTCCGGGTTCAAATCGCGCTAGGGACTTTTTTTTTTTTTTGCTTGTTTTTTTTTTAATTGCTACAATGGCAGTTTTTATTAGTCCTAAATAGGCGTCTCTTGTTATTGAAAGGAATCGTAGCAAAAGCGTTATTTGAAAACAGATAAAATTGTAAACGCTGGGGAAAGGATGCTTTTTTCGGCTCCGCTTGTGTGAAAGCCATACTGATGCTGTTAGCTTGGCTTCCTTTTAATGAACATTACGAAATGATTGCATTAGCGCGTTAACTTGCGTTGATCTTTTTTTTCTTCTTCCCGGTGGTTCGATTGAACAGGTGGGACTAACAGTAAAAGCGCGTAAGGCGCAGTAGTGCAAGTGGATGATTTCCAAAAAAGGATCACAGTTCAAAAATAAGACGCGCAAAATACAAAAAAAAAAAAGTCCCTAGCGCGATTTGAACCCGGAATTTTCACGCCGCGACGACAAGTACCGGCGCTTTAACCTCTCGACCACAACCTCCAATCAGTTTCTTCGAGCGAAATTAGGCTTTTGTGCTTGAAGCGATGCGGATCTCTCCGCCATTAGGCAGGGACGTTAGGTACTTCCTTGTCCCCATGGAGCTGGTCACGTGACGTAAAAATCCCTCCTGGCCGCGGCCGCGTCCGCAGCCGCAAGATGAGCAAACCGGCCCTGGCGTTTCCCTGGTGCCCCATGAGTGCAAGCACGTGCAGCGTGCGCGTGAACGTGACTTTGGCAAGCTTGTCAATGCACGCACTTGCCCGGACGGGCAGAGACATGGCGGCGGCTGAATGCCGTGCTTGTATCTCATCTATTCCAGCTGCGATTTGATCCAGCGAGCGCTTTGTGCTTTTTTCTAATTCCTTCCACATCCGATCAACATAATAACGCGCATTTCGTGCAGTATGACTGTCACAGACACGCTATGATCTATATTTAGCGAAATTATAAAACTATATCGTAGTTCCTGTTGGCGAGGAGTCCGGAAGAGCCCTGGGTGAAATAATTAGTGGGTAGAGCTACAGCTTGCTGGCTTTGTCGCCACTGCACTTGACGAACGCGTTAGAAAGCGGAGCGCCGGCGTCCGGCGTTTGGCTTTCGCCTTCGAACACGTTCGACGAGTCCAGTGGAGACAAAGCCAGCTAGCTTTAGGTCTACCCAGTAATCATTCTAAACTGAGCTTGGCCTTCTGACGTCCACGTGCGCACTCGTCCCCTCCTCTCCCTCAGTTTCTCGGCGCATACGGCGTGCAAGTTTGTGTGCTCCTTGCGCACATGGTGCGTTTGTTTACTCTCTAAACGCGCCCACGAGTTTTTGTTTCCCCCCGACCTCAACCAATCGCGGCCAACGCTTGGTTGCCTGGTCATCGCGCGTTTCCGGCGCGTTCTGTTATCTTTAATCGGCTAGCTCCTTTTAGAGCGCAGTTCTTAGGCACCTGTTTCCGGGTTTAGTGGCGTCGCAGTCGACGTCGGCATAACCGCGCATTGCATTATGGGACGTTTACCATAATGACGTCACACGCGACGTCACGTGTGACGTTACGAAGGTAAAACTTTCCCGCCAAATTTAGCGAGAAGTTTTCCGCTAAACTTAGCGGGGAGCGTCTCCGCTAAATTTGGCAGAAAACTTTCCCACCAAATTCAGCGTGAAACTTTTACTCTCGTGACGTCACACGTGACGAATATCAACCCGGAAAACTTTTTCCGCGAAATGTAGCGGGTATATTTTCCCGCCGAATTTTTTGGAAAAACGTTTGTGAATTTCCGCTAAATCTAGCGGGTATTTTAGCGGAAATTTTGACGTATTTTGCAACACTTGCTCTCCGTATCTAAGCAACGGATGGCGTGGCGAGTACCGAGCACAAAATTATAACTCAGAAGGCAATGCGATTGAAGAATTCGCCATGAGAATGCCGAAAAACATCATGAAGCAAAAGTGCAAATAAAATAAGGCACGTGCTTTATTTTTTTTTTCTTAAGCTGTCATTTACTACACAGAAGTATTTGGGCAAGGCGAAGGCTTACGAAAAACGTTGTTCATATACCTTTCTTTATTCATTGCTTTCCTAAACTTCTCAACAAATGATATTGTTCTCGCTGCAGGAACTGGTTTGAACATTCAAGAACCAAGCGAATTCGTTTCTACTGTCAAGACTGGGCAAGTCCAGCCCCTTCCAGAGTACGTTCCCAGGGATATTACTGCCGAGCGTCTCGTCAACTACCCAGATCATGTCACTGCAGTTCCTTTCCAAAACAAACTAGGGCAGCCTCAACTGTCAAAAAAGGAACTTCAACGACAGACAGAGGAAGGGGCCGAAAGCAGTGCCACATCTCTCGTTGTAGTGACAAAGAATAGAGCTACAGTACACCGTAAATTAAACGAATGTGAAGAAGAGAGCGTTTCTTTCGTCGAACCTCTCTTCGAAACAAAAAGCAAGGAAACCAAGGAGCAAGCACGAGTTCCCCAAGAGCAGGTCGTGTCCAAGGAAGTATCAAAAGGAACCGAGAAAAATGAAGAACAAAACCTTATTTTAGTTGCAGAAAATATTAGGTCTAAAGCGTACGAAGAAAACGCTACCATTCCGGTGGGAACGGCTCTTGTGGTTCCAGATGTAAGCAAAACACCAGAAACATGCAAACATCTTGAAGAGTCCGAACAGAAATTTGAAGTACCTCATATTCTGCACCAAGAAGTTATTGAAATGAAAGAACCAGTGCTTGGTGAAGCGTTCGCAGAAATGATTCCAAAAATTTTCGCAGAAGAGCAAGCAGTACCTGACGTTATGTCTTTGAGGGTTAAGACAATTCCTGGAGCTGAGAAAACTTGCGAAACAACCGATCAAGCTGTCGCAGAGAAAGACGAGATGCCACGACAATCTTCCACTGGAAACAAAATGGAAGAAGCGATTGTCGAACTCCGAGTTCCTGGAGTTATCGCTCAATCCGAAAAGCCGCAAGAGTCGGCAGCAGAGCCCGTTAAGGTGGAAGAAGCAGTTCCAGAAGCTACATTAGAATCACGAAACATGAAAGAGTCCACAATAGAACCCAAAACATTGTTGAGAATGGTTGCAGAAATCACTATTCCAGAGCCTTCTCCATGTGGAAAACCACTAGAACCAGCTGCAGTAGCCTCAAATTCAGTTAAAACTGCTTCTGAAAAGGCGATCTCAGAACACACTACGGAGCTTGAAAACCCATCAGAGCCTGCTGCAGAGCTCGAAAGGGTAGTTGAAACGGTTGTTGAAGGGACAATTCCAGAACATACTGTAGAGCCTGCAAAACCATCAGAACCCGCTGCAGATCTCGTAAAGAGTGTTGAAACGGTTGCTCAAGAGACAATCCCTCAACTTAGTACGGAAGCTGAAAAGGCATCGGTGTCAATAGCAGAATTCGCTGCTGAGCCTAAAGATTTAGTAAAGGTGCTTTCAGGAGAAAGCCTTTCTGCAGAACCTCGGAGTGCACAGAAGCCAGCTTATGAAGCTGATAATATTGAAGATGTAGAGGAAGTAGAAATGGTTCCCGATCGTAGTACAGATGTTGCAACAAAAACAGAGTTCCAGAAAGATCGATATGAGGAGGTAGTGGTGACTGCAAAAGAAACAATTCAGGAACCTACAGCAGAACTTCAGAAGGCCAACGGGTCCGCTAAACATCCTATGGCAGAGCAAGAAATTACATTAAAGGCGATCGTAGAAGAAGCGGACCGACCTGAAGAACGCGGAGCACTAAAAAGTGTGCCAGAAGTTGCCAAGAAATTAGAAAAGTGTGCAAATATTTATGGAGAAATTTTTGTACTCGAAAAACCAACGAAAAGTTCAGCTGAGGAGGTGTTGCCGAAATATCCGAAGAGTACAGCCGATGACACAATTCCTCAAATAATCTCCGGGACAGAAACGACACATAAAATTGCAGAACATACTAAACCTATACCTCAAGCTTTAGTAGGTAATGAAGAAAAGGAAGAGTCGTTGGGATATATTACAGGGGAGAGCGTGTCCATAGGATCACCGAAGTTTATTTCTTGCACTGTACCCTATCGAGGTTCGCAGGAGCTAGCTAAATTTGCACAAGGGCCACTTACTTCTGATATGAGGGGTGGCGAGAATTTGCCAGAATTTGATACCAAGCGTTCAGCAGAGCCAGTAGTCAGAGTTTCCGGTGAAGTTGAGCAGGGCACCTTAAATGAATCTGAATGTGAAAGCGATAATATGCTAGAAAGAAAACAACAATATCCAACCGTAGAAAACGAGCATGCACTGCATTATCAGTTAGAATCTATTAGACTAAAACACGGGAAACATGTTCCCAAACCCACTGTAGTTGAAGCAGCATTTCAAGCTACGGACTTCAGAAAGACGCATAAATATATGCCTATGGATCAGCCAGCTGAAGATATGCCTGAACTTAATACAGTGGAAGATGCAAAAGCGCCAAAGAAAAAGATCCTGGAGGCGGCTCTGAAGGATGTATCAGAGCACGATTCCATGACCGAATCCAAAAAAGTGCCTGAAGTTTTAGCCGAAAATGAAGTGAAAGGAGATAATGTAGAAGGCATCGAAGAATCGCCTATGTACTTACCGTGGATTGAAGGAGAGAAACCATATTCTGAACAGACTGAGTGTGCTGAAGTCACTGTCTCACTATCCGAACCGCCAGCTAAATGTATTAAAGCTGCAGAATATGCGCCTGAAAAAGCCTTTCCCATAGAAGCAGTTCAAGAAAGCGCTCAGGTTGGCAAAACGCCAGAGCGCAGTGATGAGCTACAAACAGCTATAACAACATCTACATGGGCTGATTATTTACCAAAAATAGTTAGGGAACAAACAGGCAGCAAACAAACAACACAATCAGTACTGGAACATCCAGTTCACGCTGCTCTAAAGAAAACACCCGAATTTGCAGCAGTGCCGGAAACAAAATATGAGAGTGTCGAAGAAGTTGTACCAGTCACTGAAAGGGCTGCAATCACTTGCGCACAAGTTACAAGTTTGCGTAATGAACAGCAGGCAGCTCCAGAAACAGCAGCAGAAACATCAGCAATATTCACTGAGCCCCAGTATGTGCTTCGGGTTAGAGAACGTGAGACCCTTGCTGATTTGATTCCAAATAAAGACGCTGCTCAAGAAACCACATCTGAGGGTCAAACAGCATCGCAAGCTGGATTGGATGTCGAAAAGACGTCGCCACCAGTTGTCAAACCAAGAGAAGCACCAGATGTCGTATGGGGAACTGAGGGAGCCGAAGTTGAGCGAAAAACCAATTCCTTTGAAAATACTCAGTTTCAACAACTCTTTGATGCAGAGTCGGCAACCGTTCCCGTCGTTGAAACGGGAACATTGCTTGAGTGTTCACCAGAAAAGGCAAATGCGCCAGATACCACTTATGAGGCCTCAAACATGCCGGCGACGTCAAATGAGACTATTCAGGCATTTAACCTAGAGAAGGTCGAACTAAAACCGAAAGAGACGTCAGGACAAAAAGTTTGCTGGTGGTGCTTCACTTTTGGAGCGGGTTCTCATATTGTTGAAGATTCAGGCTTATCGTACGGATCGCAATGGCATAGTACTGGGGATTTTACTGCTGCAGAGTTCCCCGCGGGAACATCAGTTATAAAAGCTGACGACGACCTTCCTACCGTAGTTGAAAGGCCAAAACAACCAGTAAAATTTCAAACCTTAACTGAACACAACGTTGATGTCCAACACAGCCACGACGAAGCCTCACAAGAGAGCTCTAGGGAGATAAAGGAATCTGAAGATACCACAAATAACTCCAATGAACCGCTACCAGCATGCAGAGGAACTGAAAGAGAAACTTGCATTGTGACGACGACAGATACTACATTAGAAGCATTATGTTTGGATAATGTCAAAACTGAAATAGAACCAGAAGTAGAGGCAGTTGAAATATTTCACGAGGAACCTATCGGACCAAAAGATAACGAAGAGGTAAAAAACATTCCAGAACTCAGCACACAAGGAACACAAGGAAAGATATTTCAAGACACACCCAGGGAGGTAACGGGGGCATTCGAAGTTAAATTGCAGGCTGAAGCCGAACAACATGCTTCCACAATAATCGACATGACTCCTAAAATTGTTCCCGAAGTAAATGCAACGGAAAACACTTTCAAAGAAGCGGGAAACGTGCCTGAAGATAGTCCGGTATCTGAGGCAGTCTCAGAGGTTTTGGAACCTGCTCAAGATTTACCCAGGTCTATCCCAGGGTTTGGGGCCTTTTATAAATCAGAAATACCAGTACGTTCTGCAGATGCGGGTAAGACATCCCAAGACGCATTTCAATCTGAGACTTATCAAGAACTTTTTCAAGCAGCTTCGGTGCCTTTTTTTGAAAAAGACACTTCTATGGAAGATGGAAACATTATTGATAGCCGCCCTGAAATCAAGGCAGATATGGTGAATTTTATAAAAACTAAAAGTTCATATGAACCAATAGCTGAAGCTGAAAATGTACCAAACATTTCAGTAAGATCATACAGTCCAGCTGAGCATATTCAAGAAGAATGTTACCCTTGCAAAGAATCAGTGCGCGTTGAGATCAAGTCTGACACCGCTTTTGAAGGCGAGATGGCAGCAGATACGTTAACGGCTCGGATGGTTTCCCAAGGCTTGGTGGACACTGATATATTACCTCATACTATTATCGAAAAAGATGAATTACCATCACATGAAGATAGCACTGAATCCAATGACGCATTCCAAATGTTTTCAAGTTATAGTCACCGCCCTGGAGACGTCGTGGAAGTTGAACAGACTAAAGGTGAAACTATCCCACCCCCTAAAGTCATGATTGAGCCATTCGCGGCTTATGAAACTTCCGTTACGTCGCGTACAGGAGAGAGCCCCCCTGTCTTTGAAAAGATGCCCCATTTTTTTGTCAAGCCAGCGGCAGTACGAAAGGCAGATGCTGCAGAGGTTCATGGTGTCGTCACTGAAGCCGATGATACACCTAGTGCCCCGAGAAAAGTCGAAACACCGCTTAAACTTTCTGAAAACTCTCAAGAAATGTCCAAAGAGTTACAAATACTACAGGATAAAATTTTTAGACCATGTTTGCCAATATACGTACCTGAAGAAAAAGAAAATGGAAGACAACTTATTGAGAAACCGGAGTCTGTTAATGAACCCGCTCAAGCATCTGAAAATGAACTTGAGAATATTAATGTATATCTGTTAAAGCCGGGTGGCGGAATGTATAATCCTGATTACGATTGGTCTTTGGGAGGTCGCAAGTTTAAGCCGCATTCACAAAACGCTGGAAAGGAAGAGGCCTCAAGCTGCAGCTTTGTGGACGGCGACGAAAAGACATTGACTCCAAGCTCCCGCACTGGACGGCCAGGCGAAGATTTCAAAGCGACACCTTCACCGTCCATGGTGCAGCAAGACGTGTCCTCAGTCACTCAGGAGTTTGTGAGGTCGGAAAAGAAGTATAACAAACTGGATACTGAAACTACTAAAGACCTTTCGGCGGGCAACAAAAAAGGACCAAAGGGAAAACGGGTAGGTCCAGCCACAATGTTTAGACTGTCGCAATTGGTGTTACGACCTAAAGTATTATCTAAGGCTGGTTGCTACATGTGTGTTTGAGTACTATTGACTGCCTTACAACCGCTTACAATAAGAAAACACACCGGCACACTGGCGTCATCCATTGGGTAACCCCGGAGCCCTTTCAATCTGCGTAACTTTGACGGAAGGTCTTACAGTATCTACGGGGCCAAATTCACGCACTACCCTTGAGGAGTGTCAGTTATTTCACGCGCACGATGAGAAATTGATGCGTAAAACAAGTCCAGATCTAAGGTGTTCCAGGGCTAACCAATAGATGGCACAAATGTGTTCTCTCGTTGTAACCCGCCGCAAGAAATTCCAACGCAGTCGATCACACTCAAAGGCAAATGCCAGATTCAGTCTTTAGAAAGCCAAAATGGTGCCCGAAACGCAGTGGCTGTCATATCGCATAACTAGCGGAGATAACTTGCAGAGACTGCAATGTATGCCCGGACAGCTCGGTGCAAATCTAAGTATAACGTCAGACCAGTTCACGAGCCTGCAGCGGAGACTTCGAGAGTTATCTTTGTTATTCGTTTGTATCGCGAAAACAGTTCTTTCCACTCGCCGCTAAAAAGCACAGTTGAAGTTTTCTAGGTGCAAACCTACGACGTAGGCACCTTGCACGCCTCGGCGAAGAATTGACGAATAATTTCAAGCACCTGGGTACCTTGTGACGTGCAGCCGAAATCTCGGTTAAACGGCGCGTTCTCCGCGATAAGCCTCCGCCGGGCACCTGGGCCGGCATTACTATAACCCGCCACCTAGAGGTTCCTAGCTGATAAGAACGCCGATGAACAAAACACGAAAAAACAAGTTCATATTTAATAGGTTCAGTCTTTCTTAAGCAATCAGTGAATATAGTAACTGACAGCTTAATAAATAAAGGCTTGACCAGTCCTCCACAGCGCGTCGCTCCAGTCAATCGGATTGCAGAATTTTCCGATAAGAAAGCAGAAGAGCAAATCACAAATCACCAGGAGTGAACATAATAAGCTCCGCTCTGCTTTTTTCAAGCTGTCAGTGGCTTCAACTATACAGGAACCATATGTTGTGAATACTTTGCCTCACCAGTTAAGAACCCCGTTGTGGGAGTGAGAGACACCAGCACGTGGCTAAACCTTAAAATTGATTCCCGGTTTTTGCGTGACCACGTAAGGATAGACCATTTGCCTTCAAACATATTGAAGCCAGGCCTTGTTACTACAGTCACCGACTGCTTAAGATACACAGGGTGGGGTTTATTATCGCCACTTGCTTCGTGACTTGCTCTGCGGCATCTTATCGGCCGATGCCGCAATCTCGTCGGCTGGGGAGCGATAAAATCTGAGGCACGCGAGTCGACGTCCAACGTTTCTCGAGTTGTCGATAATTATACGGTAGATGACAGGCACATGCTGATTGTGGCCAGGTTCTAATAGGAAAAATACCGTATATGCTCGAGTAGTAGCTGCACTGTTTATGAACAAAGCCTGTTGTAGGTCTGCTTTCCTGCTGATCACAGAGATAGCGAATCACTGCGATCGGCAAAAAATGACAGCGATTTACGGGAAAGGTAACATCTTCACGCGAGAATGCTATCCGCTCAGATCATATTTTAACAGATAATCGGGTTCTTGACTTCGTTATTCTCTGCGGTTTTATGGAGAACGCGATGATTGGCTGTGTGTGTGTTCCGCAGGAAACTAGACGCAAGGGCATTCCTCATAAGTAGTGCGGCTATTACTCAAACAAATAAGGCACGTATCTGCTTGAGTACGTTGTACGTTTAGCGTTTCAAAGTTAAAAATATAATCTTATAAAAATACCGTCTTTATGATGTTATTTTGCAGGTGAGAAAACCTTAAGTTTATTAAGGCATTGAATAAAGTTAAATTAACAATGCTTATATTCGCATTACGTCGATCATCCGCTTGGTTGCTAAAAGTATATTCTTCGCGTCATGTTACGACAACGCTACATGATAAGAAGCTCTGCTGCCCTATTTTATTATTGTTAAAGAAACAAGCTGTAATTGTTGCCCGAATATATGTCTGATGATTTGCGATACCTAATAGTCAAGTCAATCATATTAATAAAGTGTCCTTGCTTTGTAGAAGGGTGCAGGAAAGAAAAGAGAACCAACGAGGAGGACCTCAGGAGACCGTCAAGAAGGTTTCCGGGCGCCCTACCCAACAGACAAGTCTGAACCAAAATCTTGCGTCACCGATGAATTTCAGAAATCGGATGAAGTTTGCATGTCATCATTAAGTGCGGCGTTTGAGGATCGCGAACCTAGACCTCCGAAAGACTCGAAAGCTTCCGAACCCAGCCCGGCGACTTTAAGTGAACAAGGCGAAAAATTTGTCGTATTTGGACCTGGGGCAAGTGAAAATAGTGAAGAAGGAACGCTCATTTCCACTTCAGAAACGTCCATTTACAAGCGGGTCAAAGAGACCAAAAAAGTGCCGTCCTGGCAAAATATTCTTCGTGAAACCAACGTCTTAGAGCCGGCCCCACCAACGTTAGAGTCAAAGATCCGGCAATTCTTCTTTAATGTCGGCAAGAATACGGGTCCTGAGTCAAAATCCGCTGCCGCAGAACACGTCCTCGTTGACACTCGTGAGACCGTGTATTTCACCAACGCAAAGACAGTAACGACTTTATCAGATGCACAGAATCAACAAAAGAGAATATTCCAGAACATTTCTCACGAAACGATCAATATGACTGAACGCGATTCGGCTACGCCAATTATCGCTCTTGTAAAAGCGTCGTCTTCCTATTCTTACATGACAACCGAAGAAAGCAGTAACATTGAGGACGAGGTGGTCGCGCCTGTCCCGTCTCATGCCGCTACACAGGGTGTCAAGTACGAAGCTAAAGCACCTATCACCTACTGCGTTTTCAAGACATCATTTCAGAGGAGCGAGAATACTGAAGCCAGCGCGCTCGTAGAAAGCGCCGTTCTCAGCCTTAATACCGCTGCACCACCAGCCACAGTCACAATGCAGAGTGGCAAAGACGTATACAAGACGAGCGTCACAGATAACATCGCCACATCATCAGAGGTGAAAACAAGCCTGGTTTCCTTGAAGACAGAAGAGAGCGTGGCTTCGGGCTCTTCCGACATCCCATTTGGCGCTAAGGCTCCGTCCTACTCAGAGAGAGTCAGCGGCGACGACTCTCCGAGTTCGCGCAATGGGCTGGACTCAAGTAGCACCTTGATTCCGCCCTTTTCAAGTAGTGCCGATGAAACTCCGGATCGTGGAGGCTCTAGTTGGCGAAGACAGACATTGTCACCCAACAAGCCGCCATCGGTGATCTGTAAATGGTGCGGCGAGACGTACTGTCGCACAAATCCGTCGCACGCCCTTGTATGCTTTGGATATCACGATGACGTAACGTCCATGGCGAGTGTTCCCGAAAATCTAGACAGCAAGTACGACCTCCACGTGGTTGACGAGGACGACGTGGCCGCTGTCCTTGCGAAAGCCTGGAGCGACAACAGAACGGCAGTTGTAACTCCGGCACTTTGGAGCTTTTACCGTTGTTCTCCCAATGGCTTCTATGTCGTGAGGGAGCGAAGGAAATCAAACCAAGGTAAATTTTGTTTCTGTTGTGTCTTTTTTTTTTATTTAGTTGGGTGTTTAACGTCATATCGCTTGCGGCTAATGGTGCCGAGTTGGAGGAGGGAACGGGGGTTTGGGGGGGGCGGGGGGGGGGGGGGGGAGAAGGGGTGGTTGGGGGCGGCTGTAAGTTGGGCGCAAACCCCTCCCCTCCCCCCCCCCCCCTTGCCATGTAGGAACTTGAGCGGCGTCGGAGGATGGGAACTGCGTATTACAGCTATCGCGATTTCATTGCTCTTGGCAGGGGTGCCTAAGTCAGGCGATTATTTTTGTATGTGTGAAAGAAAGCAACCTGGTGGCGAAACATACTGATTTCCGAATAAGCTTATATTCAAAACAAGATGAAATGGCGAATAAACTGGCCAAATTTAAGTCCGTAAGCATGGCACGCACGATTTACTTGAAATCCTCGTAAGTTCCGCAGAATGTTCGGCACTTCAATCTAGTTTGTGATGCTGAAGCCTAATTTTCCGTTAGCCTTTGAAAACAAGGTAGAATAGTCTCTGTGATACAGATGCTGAAAGACGACGGATGAGCAATTTTTAACATCCAGTCACGTCTTTCCCAGGAGGAGAAATATGCGCCGCTGCGGCAGTGGTCACCTTCGAAGACGAGGTCTCATTCTGCCCCTTCTTCCACTTGTCCCAAGAACGTGCCGGCTACGGCATCAGCCGCCTTCTTTGGAACCAGATCCTTCAATACTGCACAGGGAAGAACATCGTCACCGTAATGTCTCACGAGGTCGCCGCGGCGTTCCTGAGAAGGTACCGCTTTAACGTCTCCGCCACAGGCGACATTATGCACGGACTTGTCAAGATCCACAGCAGGTCCTTCGCCGGCAGCGCCAACGTCAGGGACTACCAAGGAGATCGAGACTTCAGGGCTCTAGTCGACTACGATCGCTCGGTGTTCGGATTTGGGAGAAGACACTACCTGGAGTTCGCTCTTGCAGAGGCCGAACAGATGGTGAAGATCGCCACGACCATCGGTGGAGAAATCTGCGGTTACGTGGGGGTTCAGAGAGATCAGCGAGGTTGTCCCTTGCTCCGATGGCTGCTCGCGAACGATGCCCCGACCGCCGAAGGATTGCTGCATGATGCTGTGTCCAGCTGCCCGCTTGTCCAAGAGCGCGGTCTGGTGGCTGCGTTTTATACCGCTTCGCCAGTTACAAACGCCGTTCTCAACAAGGTGGACGTTCGCCTTCTTGAGCCCTGGGTGCTCATTTACACCAGGAGGGAGCCTTTCTGTCGCGTCGATAGGATCGTCAGTCTCACTTTTATCTAAAAAATAAATGTTGTGCACGGTAGTATTCAGGAGTAATAGGCACTGGAGCATATTCCGCTCAACGTCATTATCTCCAACCGCAAAGAAATACTAGAGGTCGCAAAGTTTAAGAAGCCCGGCGCACCGCTTACAGTTGCCCCCCTCCGTTGCCCTCACACTCTTGTTTTAACTTTTTCGACGCTGAAATCATTCTGCTTTTATGCCCCATATGTAATGAGCAGAGGCTCTTCAGATACACATGCTCGTGAGTGGAATCCAGGACAAAACAGTGTATTGAAGCAAATATTTATTATTATTTACTCAGCAGTGAATATACGTAATTACATCTTGAATGCTATATAGCGCCATTTCCTACGCAACATCGGGTTCCTCTGGCTAAACTTCTGGAACCTACGTCCTGGTTTGAGGAATCGCATAGCATAGGCAACATGTTTAAAAAAGATACTGGTTCTAATTTATATATTTACATATATATATATATACATATATATAGTGTATTCATATACATATTAAATTACCAAACTAAGGATTTCTTATCGCATACGAGGCTACGGCAGGTGTTGATTAAACTAATAATTTAGAAAAAACCTCAATTTATAAAATTGCGAAAAATTATATTTTTAAATGTTGACGAGAACTAACTGAGTAGTCAAATTCTTGGAACGGCATCGTATACACAACAAATTTTATAAAAGTGGAAACGTTTCCTTAAAGGAATACTGAACCAAACATTTCAGTGTCTATAATAAGTGGCGCACGTTCTTTCCACGAGCCAGCAGCCGCCGGGGTGCGCGAGCCCACGCAACGAAATTGACGTCATCGTATCCCCCATTCACTCTCAATAGACCTTTCCAAGAAAGGGCACTTGGCAGGTTCCATTTTCAGTGTTCGTGCATATGGCGCGTGATTTGCTCGCTTTTCGAAGCGACGAACTTGCGCGTTCTGGACTGTGATTTAACACGTGTGGACTGTGATTTTTGTAAACAGTGGAAACGTCTATAAGCTTGAATGGAGGATATGATGACGTCAATTTCGTTGCGTGTTCTTGCGCACCCCGGCGGCTGCTGGCTCGTGGAAAGAACGTGCGCCACTTATTATTGACACTGAAATGTTTGGTTCAGCATCCCTATGAGTCGGGGTCATACTGCTCATAGATCAAATGAGGGACGGTCTGCAAATGCGAGTCACCGCGAAATCCGTGGTTTGGATGCCGCGTGCAAAATTTCTCCTTGAACTCATTACCATGCTGCACTCGAATCACGGATCTCTTGGTGACTCGCGTTTGAAGCTGTCTGCAGACTGTCTTTCGTATGATGGGTATAAACAGTGAAGCCGCAGCTTTAGAAGCTTCATACAGACATGTGATAAGAGCTTAATATTTTAAAGATGTTTGATATGGGAATAGAAATGCACGTCAATAAATTAAAATAAGCTCAGGATCACACGTAAACACAGAATTTCGCGCACCTCGAGAAAAGTGTATTTTCTGAGGAAAGGGCCAATTCCTTGGTGAAGCTACGTTGGCCAGCATGTTTGCTTGATATAACTTTCAATAAAATAGTTCCCTATATATTATACATCGGGTGCTGTTTCTTTTCTTGTCACTGGCAGAATGAGAAGGGCGAGAAGGTCCTAGAGTCGTCCCGCCTTCATCACGAGTAGCTTCGATAACACTTGGGTGTCTCGTGAGTCGCGAGCATTCCCATGCCTCTAAAGTATTGCGAAGGGAGACGAGCGCCTGCTGGAGGACGAACATCCGTAAGAGACGTCCTGTCGTTCTTTCTCAAAAGTTGCGTACAGCGCGGTGGAAGCTGCGTGCAATTTCAGCCAATCGGCAGAGCGAGCACATTACAGAAAGGGCATCACTACGCACTTCAGCTTTCTCTTCTACCCGTCTGTCCTTTATTGTTCTTTGCATTTTTAGCCGCTGCTGGTGTCAATCGGCCATATTCAATTTCTTGCCAGCTATCATTATAATGCCGTTCGGAGCTGCCATATTAGAGTGTACTAGACGAACCGAGTGGGACGAGCTACATGAGAGATTATATCTCCTCATGGGCTTTATACCCGTGCCCCACGGGCAACTCGAATGCCATTTACAACGAATGATATTTCAGCGGACGGCCAATCAGCGCGCGACACTCCCGGCGTGGCGCATTCCACGCGCGACAGATTGCGAGCTGATTCTCCGATCACACAAATGTCATTCGTGGTAAATGGCATTGGAGTTGCCCGTGTGGCACGGGTACAGTGGGCACGGGTATCAGACTCTTCTCTGCCGCTTTACCTTTTCAATTTAGGCGGCCGCGTCACGTGACGATGTGCCAGGCTTTGTCAGTATTAGCGGCGAGCTGTTTTGGTGGCGCCCTCCTATGGTTGCCCCTTGTGACGTCATTACCTTGCAAACAACAAGTTCGATGGTGTTTGTAAATATCATGGTGAAAGCTTGAAATCATTGAGCTCTTAAAGCAACACTGCCAACACCGTCGAAATTAAAGTTCTTTCATTCCTCTTATTTCCGTCGATGATAAATCCCCTTTCCGACGTCATAGTCAGCGTTCGGCCAATCGTGGAAGGCCGACCACAGCGACGCTTTCGGTCGTGCACGGGGCTAATTAGCGGCGAGATAGGCGAGACGTTTTGGTGGCGCCCTCCTTTGGTTACCTTTCGTGACGTCATTACCTCGTGAACAACTAGTTCGATGGTGTTTGTAATGGGCATGGTGGAAGCTCGAAATCATAGCGCTCTCAAAGCAGCACTGCAAACACCGTAAAAATTGAAGTTCTTACATTCCTCTTATTTCCGTCGATGAGACATTCTTTGCTGACGTCATAGTCAGCTTTCGGCCAAGTGTGGTGGGCCGACCACAGCGACGCTTTTGATCGCTCACATCGCCATTAGGGAGTATTCACTGGACGCCATATTTGAGGGCGGCATTTAGAGCGCATGCTCGGAAAGAGCTCATGTTATTAGGCTGCTAAGACCGGCAATCTTGGTGGTGCGGAACGCACGTGGCGAAAGAACTGTGGCAGCACGCCGTCAGCACGCGCTCAGCAGTCGCGCACACAGCTATGGCCGCCAGTGAATGCTGGCTATGGATATGGCTAGACTTAACACGGCACAAAATAGCTGACACATTGCATTGTCGCAATTCGTACTTATAAATCTGCGTGGCAATAAATTTGTCTAGTTATGTATTCCGCGAAATTTTCCAAGCCGTCGATCGAGATGAAGATTCAGAAAAGCAAAAATAAGTCCCTCATACCTTCCATTAGTCACGTGTAATAAAGGAGATATCCACGTCAACAATATCATTTCCCATTAACGCTGCTTTACATCGCTTCATTTCCTAAGTTTTCGTACGCTACGGATAAGTCACCGAAACATCTGTACCTCGAATGTCTCGTGCCAGGCTATCTCCTTGAACTGGTAGTCACGCTTAATATGGAGCACAGTTGTCACTGTGGCTTGTGGCATAAGCAAAGTAGGCTTTCGTAACGTAACGTGACGTAAGAAAACGGCCGGGGCTACGTGAACCCTTTATTCTCATCCTTGTTTTCACAGTCCTGAGATACGTCAGTAGCCGTGCTGACCGACCTTGCGCAAGCGAGCCGTGAACGCTCGTCGGATCCGCCGTCGCGATTGGCCAGGGGCGGGCCTTGATCCTTCCTCGAGGAAGTGGAGGGGCCCCTCAGTTTGAGTGAGGTTTGTGAATTCGGCGGTATGTCTCCACATGGGCGTTCGTAGCAAGTTTTCGATGACAGACATGGACCTTCTTAAATCGTCCGCAGCGGACGAGGAAAAAGAAACCCGCGTCCGCACGCAATGACAGCTCGAGATCCGCCTCGCTAAGCAGGACCGCCGTGCACGGCTCTCTGGCTTTTCTCCGAGTGGCTCAGCCGCCAAAGCTGACGCCAGCGGCGAAGGAAAAGTGCTGCCATGCAACGGCTCGCGACGCCCGTCATCGATGATGAGCCCCAGCAGGGGCTGGACCTGGAACCGGGAGAAGTCGCAGAGGGCCATCCTTCAGCCAATGTGTCCCATGTGTCGAGGACAAGTTCCAGTCATCGTAGTATCACGACTGCAAGAGACACCGGAATGGGATCGGTTGCGAGTCCCACGCCTGTCATAAGCGTGTCAGTTGTGTCAAGAACGAGTTCCAGCGACCGCTGTGTCACTACTGGGACAAGCAGTGGGCTGCAGTCAGCCATGAATTCCAGAACTCTGGTCAACGTGTCCGGTGTGTCGAGAACATGTTCCAGTCACCGCTGTGTTACCACTGGACAAGACGCTGAGCTGGAGAACGTCGTGAGTCCAACTCCTTTCATCAACGTGACCGGTGTGTCGATGACAAGTACGGACCACCGCCGTGTCTTCACCGGAGAAGGTGTTGAACTCGAACGCGTGGCAAGTCCCAGTTCTCTGTTCAGCGCACCCGTTCTGTCGAGGACAAGTTCCAGCAACCGCCGTGTCAACACTGGAAAAGGCGCTGAGTTGGAACGCATGGCAAGTCCCGATTATTTCATCAACGCGTCCGGTGTGTTGGGAACAAGTTCCAGCAACCACTCTGTTACAACTGAACAAGACGCTTTGTTCGGCACCCGAAGAGCTATCAAACCGGTCGCCCTTACTGCGGGCGCAAGCCATCAACTGGGAGCTACTACTACTAGTAAGACGGTTTTCTGTTATTGACGATACACGTGGCTGGCATGTGGTCACAGTCTTGTTTTTTGTATGTTTTTTTCTACGTATTATTTGCTCTGAGCAGTTCTTTATATAGTGTATATCAACACCATAAGGGATGGTTCTCACATGCAGCGAAGCGCTGATGTAGCGCTGTTTGCGTGCGGTCAGCTTTTTATCGTCTGCCACGAGCAACAACTTTGACGGTGCGAGACAAAGCTGGTGAACGCTTCCGTCAGCACGCGATTATCGCGAGCTCAGCGCTATGCTTGTAGCGCTCCGCTGCATGTGTGAACAGGCCTTAAGCGGGACAAAACAGCTCTGTATTAGATGTCAGCGAGATGAGTCTTCTTCAACGCAGCGTATGTTTGATAATCCGAAACAAATTCTGGGAATTCTCGCCTAATACACACGCCATAGAGCTCAAAAGAACAAAATGAGGGAGAGGATGTTTAGAAGCCTACTGGTCAGTCCAGCATCTCACCAGCCCAGCGGACACGTGTTTGTTGCTTATAAGAAAGCGAGCAGAGCACGTCGCACACGGGCGAATATAAGAAGGGCTCCGGCCAGCAGCCATAGTGGCCAACATATTTGTTTGCCGCTGGACGCTTGCTGGCATCAGGCTTAGACAAAACTTCTGCAACGTACATTTCGTATCATATAACCGTTAGAGTTATTAGCGTACGTTAAGTCTAATCTTACACTGCGCATGTTCCGATACACAGATGGCTCGAGTTTGGGGATAGCATTTCTTGCACGTGGCGGAATGGCGCTGCCCACCGCCATAATTTATTTCTTATTGCTCTCCTTTCGTATTTTTGTATGCTCATTGGCAGCTCAAGAAACGCAAAGCGTAGCTTACGTTCACACCTCCTCCTTCGTGATTCGTACTTCGACGTTCTAATTGGCTAATGCAACAATTTCATTGGGTGCTGAGCGACGATAAGAAGCACCAATCTCGCCATGCCTTGAGTTTTTAAGCCGTCACTGAACACGGCGCAGAGCTAATTTCAAAGAAATTCAGTTGACGCCTTTCTTTTAGAGCCACAAGGACACCGCCAGCAATTCGTGCGCCTGACCTTCACCTTATTTTCAAGTATTATGGGCTTGATCAACAAGTGCACTTATGTACGCAAAGCCCGTAATAGAAACTTCTAGCAACTTCAAAAGACAAAGTCATTGTCACGGTCAACGTACCATGCTAAGAGAAGCCTAAGTTCTAGATAATTATTTCCTGCTGTTGAATAACGGACTGTCCAAATTAGCCCCACCGAAATATTAATTTTGATGTGCCCGATTCAGAATGTAACATTTCAATCCTATATGCTTACAATATCAGAATCGATGGTTCTGAAACAGCACAACTTCTTCCATCCTAACTTCAGCATAAAAAACTGGTTTTTTTCTTGACACAGAGCTATGTGGTGTTCACAATGGAGCACAGCCGAAGATATCGGCGCCTGCACCTAAAAAGTTCCAGCTTTCATTAAATGTGCGTTAACGTAGGGTTTTTCACTTGCCAAACTTAAAAGGAGTAGCCCTCTTCCCCTAAAAATTTAGATACTTTTTCCAGGGGCAACGGCGGACATGTTCGCAGATGACCGAGGTGGTCTAGGTTGTAAAGTGTGGCGTCATCTTTCGATAGGTTCCGCGAGGAGACGACAAAGTTGTCTGCTCGCTGTCGCACTAGAATTTTATGACTCCTTTGAATTTTGGGTACAATACCAACATTGTAATCACCCATTGTGTTATTCCATAGAAACTCAAATAACTTGGGGCAATTTTCAGGATCAAGGGAAACGCCTGATGCCGACGCAGTCAGTTCCGAGGCGAAAAGGACTGTCGACTCGACTTACCCGAAAGCAGTCAGCTCGGCCGAAGAAATGCATAGGGCCTCGGCAGCCGAGGGCGTTGCATCACGCAGCAGCAACAACCATTTTAGATCAAGCTCTCTTATCAAAATAACGCCTATCAGCAGCAGCATGGGAACCATGTTCGACTTTACAGGTTCAACTAAACGACAAAGAAGCCTGAAATCAGCGTTTTCTGACAACAGCATTGCGGACGATTATCAGTGTTCACATGCAAACAAAGTTGCAAGCGTGACCGGGTCACAAAACATAGTAACGGTCATTAACCAGCCATCAACAATGAACTCATGTAATCTCCAAGATGTAGAAGTTCCCATCGGTTCTTGCGACAAGGGCTCGACTGGTGCTAGACAAGAAGAAATGACCGCGGAGTCGGCATCGTCCGAAAAACTTGGACTAAGAGACTCGAACGCTTTCTCCAAATCTTTGGGAGCACAACTGACGATGACACAGCAGACCAGTTCCAAGTGGAAAAATAGCACTCCACTGGAACAGTCCCGTTTTGAAACACTAGAAGGCACAAACTACGTCACGTCGAATGCATTCGATTCGCTTCAGGCAAGGGTAACATCTCCTTTTACAGCAGTAATGCCCGTCCATACTGAAATTCAAAGCAAAGAAGAGCCTGTCGCTTTCCCTTCGCTCGTAAGGGCTCGGCTCGATTTGATACCTGATCGCCTGAAGAAGACTGACAAAAAGGAAGAAGTAAGCGGCGCCACCGAGGTGGCGATAGCAAATACATCGAAGAGCGACACTGCTCCGGACGCAACCGAAAAGCCATTGGAAAAAGACTCCTCCGCGAAATTAACCATGAAGTCATCGGAAAAGAAGCCTTCCCTTCAAGTAACCTCAACGTCATCAGTAAACGAAAATGACATTGCGCAGTCGCTTAGTCCTCGTCCAGGATTGCCAGAAACCCTGATTGCGCCAACGGCGACAGGACGTCGGGCATCCCTCGGAATCACATCTCAATCCCCTCAAGAGAAATTTCCCCTGAGCTCCTCCTTCGATGTCCAATTCGATACATGGAGCTCCCCTTTTACTCAGCGTTATGATGGACTCTTTCGGACGTTGGGTGACAAGAATAACGTCAACACTCAAGGTACAGTGTTCGGGGGGAGCATGATGGGAACATCAAGGGAAGCTAAACCCCTGTTCGACTCTATTCGCTCGGGTCCGACACATGTAGCTCAAGCTGAGTGTGCACCTGAAGACCTGTCGACAATAGACATGAAAGGAAAGGCAGGACATTCACTGCAGACAGCAAGGCTCCCCGGCTCTTTCTTTCAAAAACAAGAAGAAAAATCACTTTTCGATACATCTCCAAGCCTGTTTACACGGCGGACTGAGCGCGAGAGCATATCAGACAAATTTATGAACGTCGTCAATAAGCGAGAGACGGTTGTAGCCCCAGAGAACAGCGGTGGAGTTAACACAGCCCATGAAGACAAGACGCTTCTTAACTTCTCGCCGCAGGCGGGAACGCAGTCTGGACTATCCGCAATATCCACTTTTGCGCAGCCCGCTGCTGCAGAGGATCGAACATTTTTCGGCTCAAATTCATGCACGCACCCTGTGCTCGGTGACGAATATCCATTTATAGTACCGGTTTTAGACAGCGAAACAGTGGCTAGACAGTTGCAACACCAAGCACTCCAAAATTCCGATTCCAAATATGCTAATGAACCTTCGCAAAATTTAGAAGAGACAGCGACTCCGCACTGGTTGGAATACTTCGGTGAAAAAACACCGCAATCAGAGCACCAATCAAGTTCCCAAGTATCATCACTGGAGCATCCGTTTCCGTTGGAGAAAGCCGTAATCTCGAAACATAATATTCAGCTTCAGCAAAATGTTTTAAAACCTACAGTAAAGGTTTACAATAAAGAGGGTGATCTAATCGAAGATAAGATTACAAAAGAATCTTACTGTGAACCATACATGGACAGTAACCTTCGCCTCTACATTGGAGAGGAGCTTAAAGGACTAACTGAATTCGTCAGGTCTACTAAAAAGAAGATTGAAGAAAGTGAAGCACTACAGAAGCCACTGCCATTGGCCGACGATGAAATAGAAGTGAGATCTTCCAAAGGAATGGCGGCGCTTGGTGTTCTCCAGCATGAAGATTACGATGAAGACGGCCTTTTCAGAACCAGCGAGGACGACCTATTAGCTGCACAATCTGGTATCTATTATTACGAGGACAACAGCCTTCGTGGGTATTTTGCTACAGACCGAAAGAAACAAAAATCGCAAGTGTCAGGGAAGACGAGTGTTATACCTTCCTACTCTGAAACTCCTGCGCAATACCAGGACACGAATAAAGAAAACGTCACAGAAGGCCGCCACAGAAAATATACAGAGTATCCTTTTAGCGAGAAGAGAGAGTCACTCCCCCTATCTGAACCGTCGGAAAATTTATACTTAGAAATCCCCGCGCCGGCTCCTCAAAGAACAGTGCCAGCCGTATGCAGACCCGAAGTACCACTAGAGTCTAAAACTGAAACTGACCACAAAGTCGATTCTGCGACCAATTCAAAAACACAGGAAGGCAAGCCTCCTTCGCATCTTATCAGCAGAAGGTCCATCGCAGAAATAATAGAAGAAATTGTTCAACATCACATTAATACCGCTGCTGCCCAAAGGCAAGAGAAACAAGTCAAGGAAACATTGCCTCAAACTTTCTCTGTCTATAGTCCGCATCGACCTGGAGCCGAACAACAGTCGAGTACTGGTCCCGTCCCGGTGTTTTACACTTCAACAGTCGGTAAGAATATTCGCGATGAATACGTGAGCGACTATCGTCATCCGCAGTCGGAGATGCCTCACATAAGTGCCCGTAACGTCGACCAAACTCCCCCTACATCGCAACGGGAACAGCTCGGGGGAGTGATAACGTCTACAGAGCAAAGGGTATCTAAATGCATCATCATGAAACTTGATCCGAACGTCTCGACTTACCTGGTTGAGGTTACAGCGCCTGAAAAAGGCCAGAACACGCCAGACATGGTCATGGCCGAAGAGCAAATTCTGGTAAGCGAAATTCTGGATCAGATCACGGCACCGACAGTTCGTACAACATCTTCGGGCACAAACGTATGTGATCAACGACCCTCCATTGGTCTTCCGTCGCACAGTGAGAGTCTCACAAGGATACGGAATGCTTACGCCGAAGCCGTTGCAAGACGAGTGCTGTCCATAAACCAGACGAGAGAAATGGACAATATGCTTAAAGACTTTCCCAGGACTAAGCTACTTGAGCAGCACACAGGAGTAATCCAAACCCCGCAAGGATTTCTCGACACACGTAAGCCCGCAAATTCCATTCATTCGAATGCTGAGGTGTTTGTAAACAGAGCGATAGTTTCCAATCCGCGCTTCGATCACGCTACATTCGTGTCCAAAGGATGGCTTGAAAAGGACTCTTCCTTAGGCAAAAAAGAATCGAAGACTGAAACAAAGGAAGCAAACGCGAAGTTAACTGACAACAGAGCCTTTCACACAGAACCATTTATAACACGCCAAGCTCCAGCATCAGGTGCATCTACAAATAGAACTGACATAACTCATGAAGCAGGATACGGTACCGCAGCATCCGCAGACAGCAAAAACGTCCAAGGCGCTGTTAAGGTAACGATATCAGGTACAGAGATATATGATGATGAAGAGAAGGTGGCAGATTCAACCCAATCTGCCATAAAGGCTGCAGAGAAACGGGGAGAAAAAAAATACGTAGCAGATTCAGATCAACCACCGTTATATGGTACGATACCCGCAGAGAAAAAGAAACAAGAGCACGCTTCTGACCAAAGAACAACACAAGATACAATAAAAACTGACAAAACGGAGCTCGTGACGAGTGACGAATCGCAAAAGTCTCCATCTCGTTCAATGCAGAGTGAAGAAAATAAAGGTACGTCGACTGGGACGGCTAAAGAAACTAAACTAGCGTCCACACCGACGCAAGGGGCGCCACAATCGAAGACAGTTGGAGCGCACACAGGCTACTGCGCAGTGTGCGAAGGTGCATTGCCATTGGAAAAGGCTTGCCTCTCATTTCTTTGTTTCGGAAGGCATGACTTGGCGAACTACATCGCAACCGTTCCATCTGAAAGCCTGAATTTATTCAAGTTGAGAATCGCATCTGACGGCGATGTCAAGGAAGTGATGTTCTTGCCATGGAAGGAAGAAGAATTTACTTCCACGGTGTCCGCCTCAATTATCACAAGACGCATGGTGTGCCCCAATGGCTTCTACGTCGCTGTCGAGGCCGCGCAAGGTAGGTACTCTGTTTGCTTACCGTTCGCAACTTCCACAGTCAAAGCATTGAGCGCAAATGGTAATCAAAATGCTTGGGCGTCCGAAAGATCACTAAGAAACAACAGTATGCAGTAAATATTTTGTTGCGTAAGTAATACCCAATTAACACGGCAGCCTAAAGATACCTCTAACTTACGTCCTTTAGCTAAAGGTACCTGTAGTAAATGGCTTTCTTGATCACACGATAAATAAACGGAGCACTTTAAGTTGATGTCGGTTGCACTCCTGCTGAACAGCGAGAGGAGCTCATGATAAACAATTATTCCTCGAAATCTTTTTCACGCGCAGTTTTTGATTATTGTGTGTTAATACCACAATTAAAACAAGAATAATATTTCTGTTTGCCTTTACGGCACTTTATTTTTTTTTTTTTTCAAAGTCTAAGAGCGCACTTAAATGAGCCTTGCTTTAAAACGACCGACGGGCCTGGCCGCACTGGCCCTAAATTGTCTGCGTTTACGAGTTTCCATTGCGATGTGGTTGACATTTTTCTGTTTAGCAGCTCCATTTTTCCATGAAGTTTTCACTGAGGTAGCTAAATAGTGCCCGGCAGAAACGACCAGCGTCGGAGTCTCACGGTTACACTAGTGCCACTAAATAAGCTACGCTCCAGAGTAACGACACTTGGCCATATTGCGGCTTAAAATCATGGTTGCCGGTTATCTGAAGCTTTATCTGAAATCACAGGAAACGCTTTTCTGCCCTCCACAAATGCTTAAACAGTTCGCGATGGAGTAAAGCAATATTACGTGAGCTTCCGAACACTCAATCTGATGCTGAGGAAGTCGCACTTTTGAATCACGACGATCGGCAGTTGCGTCTGCTCTGCACAAGCCCCAAAATGGCGGCGCCCAGAACAATGTCGGGGAACGAAGTGCCGATACTCTAAGCGCAGCTCATTTAGTGGCTCTAGGTTACACCAGTCACGCCATCGAAAGGAATGGACGACGACGAGGATGAAGGGTACTGGGAGAGTGAGTCGGACGACTCGTCTACGACCTTCAAAAAGAGCTCGCAGTGATCCATCGCGTTCGGGTTCGTAGCAGACATTGTTTCCCACGTGCTGCCGCTGCTACCTGCTAGCTGGAGTATGCATTTCTCTTTAATGTAATATTATATCCCATTTGTGTTCAGAATCATTTCATAATTTGCTACTTATATATATTCAATTTGTTATAATGCATTACACAAGATATACTAATACATCTGTTATTTTTAGAGTTCGTGGGTCCGAGGCTACTCCCTGTAGCTGTAAAGGAAACTATGCGAGCGCCGTTTAACACAGGACCTCCCTTAGCGAAAGGGACCTTTATGCGCCGTGTGATTACGATCTCCAGCTCTCTTTACTACAGGTACCTGTGCGAAAGGTACCTTTACGCTGCCGTGTGAATCATAAAATTACTATAATAATAACTTAAAAACTTGCATTAAACGGACAACTTTTATTTTCATTTGAGAGGGGTATGACGACTGGGTTCCTTATACTTTGTTCACCTTTGAGGTCACAAGGCAGCAAAGGCAACACGCTCGAGGTACCTTACGTTTTTTGCTTTGTAATGTGTCTTTATAGCGCGAGCATTAGTTAAGCAAAAGCATGCTTCAAAACCGGACATATTATGGTTAAGTTTCAATATCGCTCGTCTCATAAAATAAAAAAATATTAATTACGATTCAGAATACCAACAAAGTACTACTCAACCAGGTTATGGTAGGCTGGAAGTTTGTTTGCGTGTCGGAACGGGGAGGAGGGGGTGGCGACCATTCACGCTGTCCAGAAAATAAGAGTGGGCCAGCCATTCGGCATAGACAGAGACCCTGAATAGAACCACACCAACAACAGAGTCACTGGGAAGACTGTTCGTCGTACAGAGTACAAGAAATAAATGCAATAAGCACCATCGTGAAGCTGTCATGAGTCACAGTTGTCCCGGTGTCCCTGTCGTTGCACTCGTTTTGGTATTCCCAGTGAGAATAAAGCCCCTTCATCCTGGAAAAAACGGCGCCATTCATTCTGGAAATTCCCGAGACACGTGCCGCCCGCCACTTCTGGGAAGAACATGGCGTCTGAAATCTAAATCGGTGCTGCGCTGTGCCGCCATGATCTTCCCAAGTGCTGCAGGTTGAACGTGCCTTTTGCATCGAGGGCAGCTTGAGCTAATTTCCGAGGATCCAGTGACGTTAAGCGAGAAGTGTGAGTATCGCCGACTGGTGGAATTTTTTCACAACCCGGAGTAAGGATACTTCAACTTCCTCTGCTGGTGCAAGCACGTGCAAAACCAAACTTCTATTCGCTATAAAAATTAAAACATAACTGCGTGGGTAGCACGTGCACTACTCACAGTGAAGACACCCAACGCGCTCCTAGCGATCGCCCTTACAAAAATGTCCTATCTGGACTTATATTAAAAACCCGGATATGGATATATAAGGAACCGGGCGGATACGGCCAGATACGCATCTGAGGTTCATATATGGCCCTTATATGTGTGCATATCCGGCCATATCTGTCCAATTTTTTTATAGGCCAATATCTTGATTAGTTTATATAATCCCATATTTGGACATGGTAAGTAATAAGTACGTATCAGCCCCATATATGGCAATCTTATATACGATGCTACTTGCAGTGTTTTAGTTATCTAAAAAAACTACAAGCTAAAAACTGAGAAAACTGCAATACACTCCTTGTGGCCAGCGAGTCACACATATGCAGGCACGCAGACACCACTGTTCGCCAGAACCAATATAAAACGACGAGCTTAAAACTGCTCCCCGGACGTGATAAAATAATGAACACACGAGATAAAATGTGGAATAATAAACACATGCCTCAAAATTATATACACGTGAAGAGATCGCGCGTTTCTACGGAACAGGCGTAAACATAGGCAAGTGAAGGCATGCTGCTCGCTCCTGTAACGTTTGTCGCGCTTCCGCTTTGTGAAACAAATTGGTGGTTGTAAAATAAATGCTATCAGGGACACGAACCTCAGGACTCTATTTGCCTACCCATGGGAATTATTCACTTCTTATAATATCGCGAATGCCAAAGATGCCTTTTAAACACGGCATAGCAGTGACGCATCCGCGCATGCAGACATAGTGTAGAAAAGAAAAACGGCAAAATATAAGAGGAAAATGTTTATTTTCAATCACCATTGCAATCAGCATGCAAAACTAAGAAACCAATACAATTTCCTGAAGTTGCTTCGAGGCGCCACACATCAGCCGGATTTCGACCACGCAACGCGAAAACGAACAGGATACGTATATGAAACTTGACTGCTTGCGATATAAACAGCAAACTCCAAATGCAGGCGGCGCACGGCACATTCACAAATAAACCCTTGGAAGACACTCGACACCGCTTGAGACGAAACGCAGTAAAGTTGATACACACGGCCCATCCCGCTGCTCCCGAATCTCGAACTGGACACCTGACCGCTAAATTTCCCCGCTAAATTTAGCGGGGATACTTAACCCGCCCAAATTATTGGGGAACTTTTCGCTAACTTTAGCGGGAAATTTGGCAGAAATATCCTGCTAAATGGGAAGCGAGGGGGAGAGGAGGAGGGGAGGCTACGGAGGGAGAGGAGAAACATACCGTCCCCTCCGTACCTTCCCCTCCTCCTCCTCAAAAGCTGCTTTCTAATTTCGCATTACAGGGAATTGAAAAACGTCTTTCATATTTGTTACATGAATTTCTGTCCGTGTCAAATAATAAACATAATACTTCTATATAAAGGTAAATATTAGAAAAGGACGCCATATAGTGAACTACATATAGCTATACACGGCTAAATATAGGAAAAGCACGCCATATAAGGGACTACATACAGCCATATATATAACAGTAATTTACGCCATATATGGATATATATGTTACCATACCAGGCTATATATGGCATCCCTTTGCGATGTATGCCCCTAGTTGTTCCTTTATGCGCCAATATACTGTTTTATTTATTTACTTGTATGAATAGATATAGCCATATAAGGAGTATTCACTGGGCGCCATATTTGTGGGTGATGTCTAGAGCGCATTCTCTGAACGAGCCCACATTAATAGGCTGCTAAGACCGGCAATCTTGAGCGTGAGGAATGCGCGTTACAAAAGAAACTGTGGAAGCTTGCCATCAGCACGCGCTCAGCAGTCGCGCACACAGCTATGGCCGACAGTGAATACTTCCTATATGAAAGATGTCTGGCCCATATATGACGTTTTTGTAAGGAGCAGCTTTTCACCGCGAATAGGTGGAATTCACTGGCGGCCATAATTGAGCCCGCTGTCGCAGAGCGCGAGCTCACGATGAGCTTCCACAATGCTTCAGCAACGCGCAGTTCACGCCGCCAAGATCGTAAGTTCTATATCAAGGTAAGTGGGATACCGTTTTGAGCATGCGCTATGGATGCTGCGCTTACATTGGCGCCCAGTGAATACCACCTATAGTTGTCTAGGCGACTGACGAAAATATCTGTGCTACGTCAAAAATGCAGTGGAAGCTCCGCCTCCAGCAGGTGCATTCAACTTTTGATGACACTTGGGCATCTCGTGACCACGAAGAGCCGTAGCACGTCGGAAGCCCACAAGCGCGTGTTGAAAGCAGAGCTTCTCTGTCACTGACTGTACCGCATGTTAGCACGAGCACATGGCGTTTTTCAGTAATTAATCGGCACGTAATTTCGTGCAAAAATGAAGCTGTACCAAGCCACGGGCTTGTGCAAGTATTTTTGACAGCGTCCTACAATAATTATAAAGACGTACAAATTCGCACGCTTGCAACCGCGCTTTTGACAACACTGCACAAGACTTTTTAGATAGAGTAAGGTGCTCTGTCGGCGTCGGTAAAGACTGTGGCGATACGCGAAGCGCCGTGACCATACTGAGCGCGCATGCACGGCATAGGTTCAAGGACATAAAATACCGTTTCGGTTGCAATATTTTCAGGAAACATCTGCGGAACAGCCAGCATCCTAACCTTTGACGAAGAAGTCGCTTTCTGTGGCTTCTTCCACCTGCTCCAGGGCTACTCGTTCCAGGACTTAGGTCTCTTACTCTGGAACCAAATGCTGCACACAACGGGAGGCAAGAACGTATTCACTGTGCTTCCGCAAGATGACAGCCAAGAGCTTCTCTCCAGTTATCCGTTTCAGGTATCCACCGTCAGCCCCATCATGTTCGGGCCAGTTCGTTTGTCCAGAAGTGCTTACAAGAAGAAAGTCTTGACACTCGACTACAAGGACAAGTACTTCGACGCCCTAGTTTCCTACGACAAGCACGTTTTCGGGTACAGCAGAAAGCGATTCCTAGATTCCACGCTGCAAGAGATGGGTCTTCATGTCAGGGTGGCAACCAGGAACGAAAGAAACGTCAGCGGTTACGGAGCGATACAGAAAGACAAACATGGACGTCCTGTCTTGCGCTGGCTAATGGCCGACGACGTGGAAACAGCAGAGTCACTCATGCATAGTCTCCTTCAGCTCCTCGAACCGGGGGAAGAGGTAGAAATAGTGGGAGCGTTTTACACCCGCAACGCAATCACAAGACATTTCTTGGACAAAGTGAACATATGCGAACTTCGGCCCTGGGTGCTTGTCTACACCAAAAGGGAGCCCATTTATAACTGCAGAAAAATCGCTGCCCTCACCGTGGTTTGAATCCATTCTCGTGTGCCTGGAGTGAGCGGTGCTTTTACTCCCTGCCTAGTTCTTCGGAGCGCATTCCCTTAGATTTATGGGCACATTGCGGGAGCAGATACTTCAATAAATCAACACTTTGAGTGGAGAAGAGGATTTGTTTTTCTAAGCAGAATTCCAGAAATGTCAGAAAGCCTCACAATGCGACGCGCGACGTGAGCAATGCTCTCTTCAAAAAATCGTACATTTAGTCGCCACAACGGAAGCTTCGAACTCTTTGCTCTAATGACTCTTATGGAATAACAAACTCGACTATAGACCCTGGTAGCTTAAGAAACGCTGATTGTAGCTAGTCCCAAGCGCCTTATTATCACTCTGTATACAACAAGGTTGCGGAACCAGCCAATAAGCATACCAAAGAAATAATCCCGAAGCCTGAACGTGAACGTCCACGTCCTGTGCATCTTGAGATGTCAGTGACGAAACTACAACTTCTCGACTCTAATAATCTCAGTGCAGATTTGTAGAAAAACATTCTCCGCTGCCTGTTCTGTGCATCGTGGTTACTAGAGAGTTTTAGTGAGTCGTTCTGACGCGAACGGTTTGTTCCCGTGCGACACAGTGACGCCACTGCGCATGCGCGCGGAAATTGCACAAGAACTCGCGAATGGTTCAACCTAAAGCCAGCAAATGAGCTACGCTTAAAGTATCGACACTGTTCCCCGATATTTTTGTGTTCGCCTCCATCTTGGTACATGCGCAGAGCAAACACAACTGCTGATCGTCATGATTCAAAAGTGCGACTTCCTGAGCATTAGATTCGGCGTTAGAAAGCTTTGTAATATTGCTTTGGTCTGTCGCGAACTGTATAAGCATTTATGGAGGACGCGGAGGTGTAATTGTTGTGATTTTAGATAAAGCCTCAGATAACTGGCAACCATGATTTTAAGCCCCAAGATGAGTAAAGGTCGTTACTCTGAAGAGTAGCTTATTAAGTGGCTCTAAGATGAACCTACCTAAGAGCAGTGTTACTAATTGTTTTCTGCTAAATTCCTACAGGCACCCTTGAAAAACCCTACATGTTCCAACATGAGCCACAAGCGTACCTTCGTCCATCTCTCTACATAAAAAAAAAGCCCGAATCATATAATAAACCCCGCGCTAGCTTCAGACGCGCCTCTACTTAGTTGTGGAGTCACGACAGTTTTGTTTTATAAGGCCCGCTCCAAACGGGGTAATTTCTCCCAGCAATTTTTCATCGCAACACCAGCAACATGGGCCGCTCGCGTTCATACGCAGCAACCGCAACCTAATTGATACGATTTACCATCGTCATCAATACATTTATTTTCGTGCACTATTTAGGCACACAGTTGCGCGCTAAACAGGTGTTTTATGTATTTTTAGGAGTTCTGAATGCCAACTCATCTTTCTGAAACAGTTTATTCCCAACAACAATCGATTTCAAACCAAAACCAAGTTTTTAGTTTTCATCATCACCGCCAAAGGAATGTCACGTGACAATATCGCGTCCATGCTTGGCTGCTGCCGCTCCAAACGCCTCCGAGTTGTCCGGGTTGCTCGTCCGTTTGGAGCCGGACGCGATCCCAGCAAATTCGAAGGACCAGTTCATGGTGTGTTTAGACTTGAAAAAAAAATCGCTGCTGCCAAAACGAATTCGGCAATGGTGTAATTCAGGAGGTGTTTACACCTATCCCTGCCAGCGGCGGCCGTTTTTTCGTTTGCTCTCGGAGCGTCGTATCTGCGTCGAGAAGGCACAGTTTTTGTTTCGTCTACTACTCTCGGCCATTTTTGGCAAGATCTCGAAATACATCTACAAGATTCATTCATTGGACGCCATATTTGAGAGAGATGTTTAGAGCGAGCTCACGTTAATAGGCTGCTAAGACCTTCAATCTTGATAGTGCGGAATGCACGTTGCAAAATAGCTGCGGAAGCTCGCCGACAGCACGCGCGCAGCACACCCTGACGGTCAATCACAAATCACCTCACAATCCTTAAAGCAGGGAACTTTTCTCCTCTGCTTTGGGCACGAAAGTTTCTCCCTCTAAGGAGGAACATAGGTTACAAGACCGTTCCTCCGTTTAGGGAGGTCAGATACCCTTTATTTATTTATATTTATTTATTTATTTATCAATACTGCCAGCCCAATATAGGGCCAAGGCAGGAGTGGGGTGATGCAGTGTCACGCATGCACATTATAAACAAAACAGTTCTAAATAAAAAGCAATCTTAGCACCGAAAAATAATATCTACGACTTATTCGAAAGAAGAGAAACAATATCAACAGTAATACAGTAACCAAATGTAATACTAGTAATAACAATAACAGTATAGCAGTAAATGTAACAGCAGTAATAAAAAATAAAGACTAAAAATAATTTCATAAGAGCAATAAAAGCAATCTTAGCACTGAAAAATAACATCTACGGCTTTTTCGAAAGAACAGAGTGAATCAATATCGACAACATCACCGGGAAGTCTGTTCCACAAATCAATTGTATGCACAAAAAAAGATTGTTTATAGCTATTTATTCGTGCTTTAATAGGGGCTACGGTCTTTGAGTGATGCAAGCGTTCCGAGTAAAAACTTTTTGGTTTTAAGTAAACGGAGCCATCAATTTTTATACAGTTCTTGAAAATCTGAAAGAAAAGCTTCAACCGTTGGCTCTCTCTTCTGTTTGACAGAGGGCTTATATTGGCTCTCCTTTTAAGTTCGGTCACAGACCGTAGTTCGTCTGAAATCTGAAAAAACCATACGCACTGCTAGCGATTGAATATCTTCGAGTTCTCTGACCAGAGAGCTCTACCATGGGCTCCACACTGCAGACGCAGATTCTAAGAGTGTACGTTAAAGGCACCAGGTTAGCGGTTCTACCGCACTGGCTAAGTTGCTCATGCATAGCTGAAACACCAGACGCCCCACTGAGGCAGACCAACTTCCAACAGTATAAACATACGCCGTACACGCAACAATTTGCTTTTGGCGCGACTTGGCACGAAATGGTAATGCGTGCCCAACGGACCACCGAGCATGGACACGTCGTGAGCCGGCCTAGAGCCACTAAAAGAGCTTATTTAGTGGCTGAGAGTGTGAGGAGGATTGTAAGGAACAAGGTAGGGGGCGATGAAAGTGTGGTTCAGATGAAATGTGCGACGCCTGCCGACTTCATATAGCCGACAGCGAGTCGAGAATGGCGGCGTTTCTATGGTCCGGTGTTCCTACCGCCAGAAGCCAGTCTCTGAGCACTTTGGTTTTTTGTTGTCAGGCAGGGCATTGCTTGCACTCTCTCTTTGTGGACTGGAGAGAGGACCTCAGACCCAGAAGATGTTTGTTGCTGTCGCGGGGACCTTGCACGATGTGCATAGTCCGTCCTACACATCTACGGTGCGGATGTCCTTAAACTTGAATTTGGTCCTTCGCTCTGGGGTCATCACTTTTTGTGTGCGGAGTCTCCGGACAGGCTGTAACGCTCGGACGGAAGTGGGCGCTCGTCTATTGTGACAAGGTCCGCCAGTCTCTGTCGGCGAGCACAATGTTGGGCCGCTTTCAGCTCTGACAGGTCCGTGCCTTCCTCTTGGGAATGCTCATTAACGACGGGAAGTGTCGGGCCTGAACCGGGAAGGGATGCGCGAAGATGCTCCAGTGCGGCCGCGTGCGCCCTGTCGTTCCCCGGGATGCCTTGATTGTCCCGGGATCCAACCTAGGGTTACGTTCCTTCTTTCGCTGTGGAGAAAGGAATGTAAATTCTGCGAAGTTCCATCGGCAGCATTCTTTTTTGTGTGTGTGTGTGTGTTATTTGTTAAAAAGAAATATCTCAAATATCGCCAACTGCTCAACAAAAAGAAAAGGTTCTAGAAAAAAATAATAAGCCCACACTGGGAATCAAACGGAGGCCCGCTGCGTATGAAGCATACACTTTACCACTATGCGATGCCACCGCTTTGGAAGCACGTTGTAACCATTCTTTTTATACGAGTTTCGCGTAGTGCGCATAGCCATTTCCGGTTGAGGTGCACGACGTAGTGCGTACAGCTTTACTGTAATGCTAAAGTTCGAAAGTGTAAATATACGTAGTTTCCGTCATATTTTCATACTGTTCAGTCCTTTTCCCAGAGCGCAACCGCTCTCGGGGAGTAGACAACCGACAGTCACATTGGCCACTGTACGATAAGAGCTATACGTTTCAGATCAGAGTTCCAACATATCTATCCGCACGTCGATTGATTGCACCTAATCCCTCAAGTGGTCTTAAACTCTTGAATGTAGAGCGGAATGTCAACCTCCGACTCCCCGCCCCCTCCGATCATGGCCCGACCATTCGCATGAATGCCCGGCAGCTCATCCTGTTGTTACACCACTGATACGCCAAAACACGAACACACGGACACATCGGCGATAATTCCAGTATTCTGTTCACAACGCACAACGCTGCCATCGCGATGTTGCTGCTATGTTGCTGACACGCAGAAATGCAAAACCACGTTGACTGCCGGTTGGCACTCGGCATCGAAAAACAGAACCAAACTCAGCACAGCAGTCATCCAGGCATCAGGCAGCAAAACCTGCCTGTTTTGGACGCAGTTTCCGCGATTTCCATAACGTCGTCAACGTCGACACGTCCACTGTGAACACATCGTTCCGCGTGGTTCCGCGTGGGTTCCGCAATCCGGATATGGCCATCTTAGCCCAGTTAGAGTGTACTAGAAGGCACGAGTGGGACGAGCCGCAGGCTCCGCTCATGCTTTCAGTTGCACCTCAAAGTGTGGAAAGCGATCAGGTGGAACCAAGCCACTTTGATCGCAGCGCCACCTTTGCTGCGATCAAGCAACGACACAGATGAAGGTTATATGGGCAATATAGCCTCTTGGGGGCTATATTGTATTTTTTTGTAATTTTGTCGTCAGAGGTAACATCAAAGCACCAGCACGACGACGACACGACGCCATCGTCGATGACGTTAGCCACGCCAAGGTGCTGTCGTAAGGCCGTCGTGACATCGCGTTGTGTCGAGGACAACGCCGTTGTAACGCGGTCATGCCTTCGCGTTGAGGACGACGCTGTTACGCGACATCAAGTGGCCGTTGTGACGCTGTCGTGACATCGCGTCGCGTTGAGGACGACGTCGTTACGCAACATCAAGTCGCCGTTGTGACGCTGTCGTGACATCGCGTTGAGGACGACGCCGTTATGCGACATCAAGTCGCCGTTGTGACGCTGTCGTGACATCGCGTCGCGTTGAGGACGGCGCCGTTACGCGACATCAAGTTGCCGTTGTGACGCTGTCGTGACATCGCGTCGCGTTGAGGACGACGCCGTTATGCGACATCAAGTCGCCGTTGTGACGCTGTCGTGACATCGCGTCGCGTTGAGGACGACGTCGTTACGCAACATCAAGTCGCCGTTGTGACGCTGTCGTGACATCGCGTTGAGGACGACGCCGTTATGCGACATCAAGTCGCCGTTGTGACGCTGTCGTGACATCGCGTCGCGTTGAGGACGGCGCCGTTACGCAACATCAAGTCGCCGTTGTGACGCTGTCGTGACATCGCGTTGAGGACGACGCCGTTATGCGACATCAAGTCGCCGTTGTGACGCTGTCGTGACATCGCGTCGCGTTGAGGACGACGTCGTTACGCAACATCAAGTCGCCGTTGTGACGCTGTCGTGACATCGCGTTGAGGACGACGCCGTTATGCGACATCAAGTCGCCGTTGTGACGCTGTCGTGACATCGCGTCGCGTTGAGGACGGCGCCGTTACGCGACATCAAGTTGCCGTTGTGACGCTGTCGTGACATCGCGTCGCGTTGAGGACGACGCCGTTAGGCGACATCAAGTCGCCGTTGTGACGCTGTCGTGACATCGCGTTGAGGACGACGCCGCTACGCGACATCAAGTCGCCGTTTGTGACGCTGTCGTGACATCGCGTCGCGTTGAGGACGACGCCGTTACGCGACATTAAGTCGCCGTTGTGACGCTGTCGTGACATCGCGTCGCGTTGAGGACGACGCCGTTATGCGACATCAAGTCGCCGTTGTGACGCTGTCGTGACATCGCGTCGCGTTGAGGACGGCGCCGTTACGCGACATCAAGTTGCCGTTGTGACGCTGTCGTGACATCGCGTCGCGTTGAGGACGACGCCGTTAGGCGACATCAAGTCGCCGTTGTGACGCTGTCGTGACATCGCGTTGAGGACGACGCCGCTACGCGACATCAAGTCGCCGTTTGTGACGCTGTCGTGACATCGCGTCGCGTTGAGGACGGCGCCGTTACGCGACATCAAGTTGCCGTTGTGACGCTGTCGTGACATCGCGTCGCGTTGAGGACGACGCCGTTATGCGACATCAAGTCGCCGTTGTGACGCTGTCGTGACATCGCGTCGCGTTGAGGACGATGTCGTTACGCAACATCAAGTCGCCGTTGTGACGCTGTCGTGACATCGCGTTGAGGACGACGCCGTTATGCGACATCAAGTCGCCGTTGTGACGCTGTCGTGACATCGCGTCGCGTTGAGGACGGCGCCGTTACGCGACATCAAGTTGCCGTTGTGACGCTGTCGTGACATCGCGTCGCGTTGAGGACGACGCCGTTATGCGACATCAAGTCGCCGTTGTGACGCTGTCGTGACATCGCGTCGCGTTGAGGACGACGTCGTTACGCAACATCAAGTCGCCGTTGTGACGCTGTCGTGACATCGCGTTGAGGACGACGCCGTTATGCGACATCAAGTCGCCGTTGTGACGCTGTCGTGACATCGCGTCGCGTTGAGGACGGCGCCGTTACGCGACATCAAGTTGCCGTTGTGACGCTGTCGTGACATCGCGTCGCGTTGAGGACGACGCCGTTAGGCGACATCAAGTCGCCGTTGTGACGCTGTCGTGACATCGCGTTGAGGACGACGCCGCTACGCGACATCAAGTCGCCGTTTGTGACGCTGTCGTGACATCGCGTCGCGTTGAAGACGACGCCGTTACGCGACATTAAGTCGCCGTTGTAACGCGGTCATGACGTCGCGCGCTACATCGAGGACGAAGTGGACGTGGTCGTCGATGCTGACGTTGACGTCGGTGCCCCACGCAACGCCAAACATCGCTACGACGTCACGTTTACGTCGTCGTGATGTCGTCATGAACGTCATGGCGAAGCCTTGACGGCGTGTAACGTCGTCACTTTCGCCAGCATCAACGTTGATGCGCAGTCACGACAAAGTCTTGACGTCGTGTAACGACTTCGACGTCGTGAAGCTGTCGAGACGTCTTCGTGACGTCGAGTTGCGTCATGTCGACAACAACGTCAAAAAACTGGCAAAAAGCGTGCTTATTACGTTGCATTGACAAGCACGCCGTCATCTTGACGTCCCGTGACGTTGTCGTCATCGTCATCAACGTCAACGTTGACATCGTCGTCGTTGTCAACGCAACATGACCTTGACGTCAAGGCGTCGTCCTGATGTCGCATGGCGTTGTGACGACAAGTCAGGTCGCGGTGGCTTTATGTGCGTGACGACTGACGTCTAGGTTGTATAAAAATATAGTCCGGTGTTCTATCGTTTCTATGACCTACACTCCGTTTCACCTTGTGTTGTACCGCAGCGAAGGCTGGAAGCGCGAGCTCATAGCGTTGACAGCTGGCCTTACTGCACGAGAGCTTGTGCCGCCGAGATCTGCCCCAGAGTAAAGAGCTCGCGCTTATAGCCTTTCCCGCGGTACAACATAAGGTGAAACAGAGTATAGACCAGAGTGCCAGTCGAGCGTGGCGTTGGAACGAAATGCGTTTTTCATAAAAAGCGGCTAATCCGAACCACTTCGCTCGTAGCACCCGAGAGGGCGCTACGGGCGAAGTGGATTGGATTGGACTTTTTTTTTCACATGCGGAGGTACCAAAATAGCACTCCGGTGGCCCCACTCGTGCTTTCTAGTACACTCTAGCCCGGTGTACGTAGCGCTGCTAGCACTGCTCCAGAACTTAGCTGTTTCTAGCAGCTTCGTTTGCTCGTTTGATAAAATTAGTGGTAAAAAAGTCAATGCAGCCGAAATGCTCTGCACGTTTGGACTGGGAGACGGAACTACAGGCGGGCCTCGCTGCCGCTGAAGCTCAATTAACTGAACAACTTTCCGAAATACGAAACCGAAAGATGAGTCGGCAGGGCGGAAGCTTTTTCCCGTCTGCCTGGAGAAGGAGGAAAACGTCTCGCTCCTCTCTTCTTCTCGTGTCCGCTTGGAGGCGCGTGAGTATAAGGGAGGCAAATGCGTCGTTGCTAACTTTTTTCTCCATTTTTTCTTAAAGGGTCACCACGCAGTAGTGAGAGACGACCCCACACCGGTACGATGCTCATCCAAATCCAAGTCGCGCCGCTTCTCACAATATCAACCAAGCGCGGAGAGTTTGACCTTTTCTTTTCAAAACTTATTTCCCCTCACTCACCGGAAGAGCGCATAATTTTTTAAGGGGTCTATAACGGCTTTGTGTTTCCACCGCTTCTATTTTCAAAGAAGAGGAAGACGAAAAGGCATTTGGTGAAAGCAGAAGCAAAATTCTCCGCTCCGATCCGCAAAGACCATCATGTCGCGGTTATTCCTCCCCAACTGCAGAAGCAGCATGCACCAGTAATGTACTGTCGTCATCTCGCCCGTCCAAAGCCCAACGTCTGTGGTAATATCTGAGGTTTCGACGCCCGGCCGCTCCAATATCCTTGGACTATGGAGCACGTCAAGCACCCAGAGGTCTACCGGAGCACGTACAAAATCCTCCCCTTCTCGCGGTAGCAGCGTCATCGGACATATACTGCGGTCTCAAGAAATAGAACTATCAAAGCGGCCTCAAAAACCTCGGGACATTCGACCAACGTGTTCTGTCGGGCGATTCCTTGTCTACAAGAGTCAGCCCAAACAAATGAAAATTCTCAGAAGGTTTCTAAGTTCACGAATACAAGCCAAACAAGACTGTAAGCACTTCCTGGATCCTCGTCCAGAACGCAAGTTTTCGAAAACACCACGGCCACAATGGACGCGTGCAAATCCAGTTCCGAAGCGCTCCAGATCGCGAGGGCAATCGTGCGGTCGCAATCCACATCATTCAAAACTAACCGCGTGGCCAGCGTGAGCCAATGCTCGGTCGTCATCTCACCGCTCCTAAGTCCAACGCCTGTGGCCATATCCAGAATATCGGTGCCCAACCACACCAGCCTCCGCAGAGAATGGAGCACGTCAAGCGTTAAGCAATCCGCCAGAGGACGAGCAAGCTCCCTCCCCTCTCGCGATGACAGCGCAATCAGTTCGACGCGACCTGAAGGGAAACCGCAACTAAGAGAGCTCTCAGAGGCGGTGTCAAGAACGTCGGGACATTCGTCCAACGCGCTTATTCACGTGTTGCCTTCTCTACGAGAGTCAGGCCAGCCAGTTGACAGGCCGCAGCAGGGTCTCTCGACGTTCACGAATGTAAGCCAAGAAAAACAAGTTCCAAGCACGGAGCGAAACGTTCAGGAAATTTGCAAGGGATCTGCTGTCCCGTCTCTTCAAGACCAATCAGCGGAGCACCCGAGGGCGTCTGACGCCCCAGAAGCCAGCGACGGAGTTTGCCTTACTTGCCCTTTCGGCTCTCTGAGCGAACCCACGGAGAAAAACGACACCCACTCCAAGGGTCGGAACGCAGAGTCGAAGGAAGAGAAGTCCTCAGCCCCGTCCTGCTTCATGCAGCCACCACCACACGTGTTTCAAACCACAGGCCCAAGCACAATCTCATCTGAGCCTAGAAGCACGGTCACGTACACTCCTGGAGCTATTGAGAGCAATCGAAAAGCGGTAGATATGTCTGGCCGAAAAGCAGCTGACTGGAGTTCCGGATTTTCATCAATTCTAACCACAGAGAAGAGCGTTGCTGACACTTCAAGCTCCTGGCATTCCTGGAAGAGTGGACAAAAACCAACTACAGAACTTGGGACGACAGATTTGTTTCAGAAGCCAGAGCAGGACACGTTCACTAGCATGCTTCCTTTTACCGAAAGTGATATCAGTGAATCCTTTGAGCGACCACTAAGCTCTGTAGCAACGACCACGCTAGGATCAGCGCTAAGGGCAGATGAAGACAGAGCGGGTGAGAGGAGAGTCTGTTTGTGGGACAAACGTGAGCTTCCATCTGATACCATGGACAAGATACGTTCAATGCAGAAAGCATTTGGTGAAGCGCGGCAGGAGCTACAAGAAACGAAGAAGCTTAAGGTCGGTGCTAAACCTGCAATCACAGAGACGTGTGAAGATACACAGAAACACAAAACACAATCCCCAGCAAGTGGCAGAAAGACCCCAACCAGCGATCAAAAAACGCCGGAAGAATATCGCCAGATTGTTTCTGCATTTGATGTAGTGGCAATACAAAACGCTGCATCTGAGAAGCAAATGGAAAGAGTTCCCGAAGAAACAGCGACACAAAGTGATCATGACATCAGCAACGTTAAAACGCCAACTACATGGGGCGGCAAACAAACATCAGAAGATGAGGAACGTAGAATCGTTTCAGCGTTCGACATGATACCTGTAGCGCATCATAGGGCTTATGAAACACCGGCTGCTTACGATCGTCAGATTGTTTCTATTCCCGGTAAATTTACCGCAGAGCAAGCTGCCGCTGCCTCCGAAAAACGCAAGGTGGAAACACCAAGAGCGACAGGGACGGCAGGTTCTAGGGTTGACACAAAAATATCACCTTTTTCTGGCGATAAGATTTTCGCCGAAGAACAGCACCAGATTGCTCAATCCTTACACGAAAAACCTGTGGTATTTGTGGAAACCACCAAACTGTTTCCGGCCGAAGCCCAAAGAACGGGAAGTTACGACTCAAGTCATCCTCAACCACCCAAGGTGACTGACAGCGACGCCCGTTCCTTGGCGGCCACCGGAGAAAATACTGATGAAACTATCCAGAAGGCCGTTTCAGATGGTGCCATGTTACTGCGAGGAGACGTCAAGCCATCTGAAAAGAACCCTTCCGAATGTCACTACAAGTATAGACAAATAGTAACGAGCGACTTATCAATAGCCACGTCCCAGCACAAGGAAAAACGTACCAAAACGAACTCATCGTCAAAATCAGCCTCTTCACAGCAGCTTTTAAGAGAACCTCTCCAGGCGACTCTGAAACGCCAGATTGCTAACGTGATCTCATCGGCGTCGTTAAGCCTAGAACACATGCCGCTGCAAGTGAACATGGTCTTCGACGTCGTGCCGCCGAAGATAAAGAGCGGAGCGCCTCTCCGAGCCGTGTTGTCTGCTGCTCATGTCGAGAAGTCAGTGATCATAGATATTAAAGATGGCCATGTCGAGCTGGACCTTCCAGCCTTGTACATCGATGCACCGGACGGACACCACATATCGAAAAACCCTGTGAACATCAGCGTCAACCTGGACATAAAAAAAGAGAGTTCCACATCGTCGTCTGCAAGCGAAAGCCTGTAGCCTCCATAATGCTGCTTTCTCAATAATTTTACAAATAAAATACAAAAAATTACGTTCGCCTACACTTTAGAGAGCTTTGAATTTCTTTTTTACTTGTGATAGCCACCAGCGGGTTTGTTAAAAACTACACTATAATGCGTGTCTGTACAGTTTTTAGGAACTTTATTACATAATAGCAACACCCTAAAAATAACATTGATATGGTAAACTCTGCAGCTAGAGGAAGACGCGACGATGGACAAATAAAAAGCTCCAAGTGCAGCGAAAAGTGTATATTAAACCAACACGTCATTAAGGCTGAGTCCCACGGTGGCCATCTTAAAGGACCTTAAAATTTGACCCCTAGATGCGGACACCGATCCGTGTGGCCGAGAAACGGTGTAATGGCTCGTCGCACCAATGGCAACCAACTCAGTGGCACCATCTGTTGGGTACACCCTAAGAAAAACGTGCGTCTACTTTCCCGCAGAACACCTGGAGAGCCAATCACCGCAACTTACGAATGCAGGTCAGCGAATGACGATACCAAAACATATGTCTAGACTAAAAAACGCAGTCTGAGTTGTCACAATAAGCAATGCAAGCGTGACGTTTTGCATTGCTTAATGTCGCAACTTAGACTGCGTGTTTGGTTTAAACACATTTTTCCGCATAGTCATTCGCTGAGCTGCCTCCGTAAGTTATGATGATTGGCTCTCCGAGTGTTGTGCGGGAAAGTAGACGTATGGGCTTTTTTTAGAGTGTAGCACCGGCACATATCTGGTTCACGTATATTTCCTCATTTTTTACTCAACATCCATTTATAATAAGAGTGCATCAAGTTTGACAGTACTATAAGTGGCCATTTTCAAAATATAGCGTGTTTATTTAATTGCACAAACACTGCGAAACCTGCCTGCTACTTCAGAACCGGAAGAGGTTGGGGACTATTTGCACACTGGCGCCACCACGTTTCAACTCACGCGTCTCACGCGAGAAAGAGCGAATATACTTGGGGCTCGAGCACAACCAACACCGACCACGGCTGTGCTCCCACTGCTCGCCCATTCTTCACTTCTTCGAAAAAGGCAGAAAAAGTTGTCCTCGACTATATCGTGTCCGCTCTGCACATTGTACGTTCACCGCGTGCTGTCACCCGCGTCACGCAAGGCCAGCGCTGCCTAGAGTCACTGAATAGATTTCCAGAGTACCGTAAACCCCACACTCCGCGCCGTGACGCTCAAATTCATCCATATCCGTGTCACCATTTGGGATCCTTGCATACTGAACTGTACAATAACTGTACCCGTACGGTGTCGCTCGCGTTATCGAAAAGACTTCCAGGAAAGTGTGTGGCACTGTGGAAAGCCGCTTTAAATTGTTTGCGGCATCATTTACATTGCAGTCTAGCTGGGCTCGCGTAATCACCACTCTGTGGTTCACGTTAAAAAGACCCTGGTTAGTGGTCATACCTCAGTGGTAAAATATCTTATCTTGAGATGAGTCGCCTAGCTATTACTGTCTAGATATTCAAAAATGCCAATAATTCGTTCGACGAGGGTGGTCTGCGCCGTATTTTCATTCCAGTGGCGAACTTTATCGCTTAGACTCAGAGCATAGCCGCTTAATTCTATCATCACATTAAAGGAATACTGAAGCAAAATTTCGAGCTCAAAAATAAGGCTGGACGGATAGGCGGGACGGTGCAAAACCTAAAAACATCACTCATACAGCGACATCTCTAACGGATCGCCGTATTTCTGGAAAAGAAGTGCGCGATTGAAAACGGCCGATGAGACCGACGGGAAAGTCACGTCACCGATTCTCATTCCCCCTTTTCCTCGCTACGTTCCGTCGAGCTGGTGAGCCGAAACGAGGAGGAGAGAAGCGAGGTCGCTTCCCCTCATTCTCAAATTTTCCAGGAGAACAATGACGTCAAGACATCGCTTGATCGTGCCCTTCTTTTTCAGAAGTACGGCCATTTGTTCGAGATAACGATGTATGAGCGATGTCTTGGAGTTCGTAGAGTCCCGTTCAATGCTTCTGCGGCCTTATTTCGCGGAATCTAAATTTCGGTTTAGTATTCCTTTAAGCCGCTGGAAATTTTTCGTTTACGCTTTTTGAGCACTCAAAGTATAAATGCAGAAACATTTCATCGATTTATTTGCAACTGCATACAAGATGTTCAGGAATAAACAGGAACAGGATAGATCAAGTCCTTGTGATAGCTTGACAATTGCTTTACTGACCAGATGGAGCTTGCAGCGACGTCCAGCAATAATTTTCCCATGACGATTCCTAAAGCAGTTGCTCGTCGACGCTATCTCTGTACATGGTTAATGCAGACAAATGGAACTGACGGTGCGTTACAAGAATGGCTTGATATGAGACGTGGTTCTTATACACCACAACAGGAACCTTTTCCAGCTACTGAAGAACGTGGAACAGTTCTTCGTGGAAAATAAAAGCCACCAGAGTGTCTACCGGGACACAATCGATAGTGTTCTTGACAGATGCACAATAACATTTTCATGTGCTGAACACAAAGAAGAAACAATTGTCCAGCTGCTCCACTACTACATCAGCATGCAAATGCGACAACACTGTAATCACATTAGCATGAGTATGAACAAACAGGCTCAAGAAATGAAGAAACCAGCAAAGCAGTGCTAGTCTTAGTTTAAGAACGTGGATGAGAAACACAGGTTGTAGGAAATGGCGTTTGTTGGGGGATCGGCGGCCGAGTTGTCTAGCGCACACCAGCTCGGAGCACGTGGAGCGAAAGCTCGCGCTGCAGAACCCACGGATCCTGGGTTCGAGCCCCACCCCTGCCCGTTTCGATCCGGATGAGCATCGTACCGGCGTGCGGTCGTGTATCACTACTGCGTGGTGCACGTTAAAGACCCCAGGCTAGCGGTTGTACCGCACTGGCTAAATTTCTCATCTACAGCTGGGAGACTCGTCGCCCCTGTGAAACAGACCAAGTTCTAGACTGTATAAACATACACACAGCAAAATTTTTTTTGTTGGTAGTATGCAGTGAATTTACCGTTTGTGTACATTTTAAAGCAAAAATATTTGTCAGGTTTTTTTTTTACCCGCAAGACGGGGTGACACCATATTGTGAGTGTATAGATGAAAAGTGGTTTATGTCCTATAACCGCTACTACTGTTTGACTTTCAGTCGCGGTGTCATCATTTCAGTCAGTGTATCATTATACTGTGTCATCATACTGCGTTCATCATTTCAGTCACTATGTCATCATAAATAAAAATGTTTTCTGCTCACATGGTTTGTATGTACCACAGTACCAGTTGACATCGTATTATAAAGCATTGGGAATTCTAATACCTTTCTCCGCATGTAAATAACTATTTAGGCCCCACTATGTAACATTATTAGAATGAATGTTCTCAATAAGTAGCCAGAAGCAGGGTGGAAAAAATCCTCCACGCAATGTGTAAATAATTTACGGAACTGTTACCAAACATGCTGTCGGACAAAACATCAGAGCATGACCCAGCTGTTTAACGGAATTATTCTAAATTACCCTAACTTATTGAAAGCCCAGTAGATTGCGTCGGGAAGTTTTATATTTATACGAGTATTTTTGTCACGTTGAGTCATCATCGGAATGTTCCCATTAAAAAAAAAACAGCAACCGCATGGGGGAAAAGGATATCAGTGCCAATGCGCAAACATAAATCCATCATTTCACCACACAGCACAGAGGGACCGAGTAATGAATGCATAATTTCTTTCACAAGCCCTCTATAGAAGCCTTCACAAGCCCCTCTATACTTGGGCGCCATCTATCTCCGTGCGAGTGAAGCGCGCTCGCGGTGCGCCGAACATAATGGGGTCGCCGCGTCGGACAGAGTCGTCACCTAAATGTATTTCTTTCACCATGGTAACGACGCAGAGTAGAACGCGCGCCAAAGCAGCTGTGGTGCACCCGCAGCCTCGCCCTTGTGGTTCCGACATCTCTGGCTCCCTGATTGCGGGCATCCAGGCATCTGACACCCCTCCCCCCCCCCTCCTCCCCCCCCTCCCCCCATCTGGCGCTTTCTCTGCTTTTCACGTGGCGTTCCAAGCGGCGCACGGCGGAAAATGCACATCAAGCTATTCTTGAACACGTGTCGCCATCTGTATTTTATATTAGAAACTCCAATTTGCCGTAACTGATTGGGAAAATGTTGAGGTCTAATAACGTTCTTAACGTGTTATATGTCAATATGGAAGTTTTGCAAAAGGTAATATCGAAGGATGCTTCATAAATCAATGTCTCGTCATTTTGATTCGTTGACGTGATTCCGTTTTTATAGCACCATAAAATAATACCATTCTAAACTTTATTTTTTATTTTCAAATATACAATATTTGTAGAGTTCATAGCTTACTTTTTTATTTAGTATGTCCAACCGAACGCTCGCGTACAATATCGTGGACGATTGGGGCGTTATAACTCGAGGAATAATTTTTTTAATATTAGATTAATTTATTGATTGATTGAGTTTTATTAGCGCAAAAGCGTCTAAGGCTATGCGGCGCCAAAGTCTGTGTCTATTCCATAAATGGTTTCTAGAGAGGAAAGAGGGCTCTAGTGGCCAGTAATAGAACAAAAGGATGGACATGATTTTGTATATAAATTATGTGGATGAAAAATTTTAAAATTGCAAAGCAAGTTTAAAGTCGACGCAAAAGTCCAGTGCTTTCTAGGAATTCAAAAACATTTGTATGATTTATAAAAGGTTCATCTTCAAGCAGAAGAGTAGGATGTAAAGGCATCTGTGCTGAGTAAAACTAGGCGAGTAGAATTGGCGACAGGGATGGGCAAATTACATGCAAATATGTATTGAAATACAAATACGAAATACTTCGTCAAAAATCTATTTAATTACAAACCTAATTACATTTCGAAAAAAAGAATTTAAGTACAAGATACAAATACAACCATATGTATTTGGTCTCCTCCAAATACTTTTCTAAATACATTCCTCAAAATTTGCCTCAGCGACTTCAGGGCACCTGCAACGGTTTTCTGGGTATCTCATTTTAATTTTGCATCGCACACTCGGGAGTTAGTCTGCGAGGCTCTAGTAACATAATAGAAATATAATCACAAAAAAATGTAATCAGCTAGGACGTAATAGGTGAAAAAAGTACAGAGCTTCAAGCAGCTTTTTTTGTCCATCACATTTTGGTATAGAGTCAGACCAACAAAAAACCGATACGACCAAGACGCGCAGCACTAGCTAGAGATTTTTTTTATTGTTGCAACTCGGACCAGTTACGAAAATCTGGACGACCCGCGCATTTAGAATGTTCCAGGCAAAAATATGGATGGAAATCAGGCTGGAAAGCATCACAAGTTGTCACAGGCACTTATTTAGCCAGTCTGCCTGTGAACGTCTATTTCGTCACTATTCTTGCCCTGGACTAGCACCGTAATCACAAAGTCACTAAACGCTTGTGCTTGATTGAGAGACACTGCACTCTGTGCAGAACATAGTTTTCTTCCTGCTCTGGACAGCGCCTTTCAAATAAAGCCGGAGGAGAAAAAGAAAAAAAGCCCCATGGCCGAATAAAGGATGGAGACTATCTTACAACCACATGCATAAAAACAAGATGTATTTTCGCCCACAAAATTGCATTTAATTACAATTGTATTTCAAATACCCACGTTTTAGTATTTAAATACACACGCCAAATGCCTTACCCAATTGGTAACTAAGTACAAATGCAAAATACACAAAGTATTTGAAATACGTATTTAAAATACTTGTATTTGAAATACTGCCCATCCCTGATTGGCGATATCTGTGATATGCGGGGCACTCAAGAAGGATATGCAGTACAGTTAATGGTCCTGAACAGTGTTCGCATGCAGGTGGATCCTCTCGGCGAAGCAGATACCCATGTGTTAGATGTGTGTGGCCAATTCTTAACCGACAACGGATAACCTCGAAACAACGGTCCCTATGCAGGGCACTCGCCCACTCCTGTAGCATCGGCTTCACAACATGGATTTTGTTGTTGGTTTTCGCGGGACCATTCCTCTTGCCATTTAGACTTGATACTTTTTTTTATGGTCACTTTGTAGTCTTGGTAGGGTATGTCGTGAATATCAACCTTCCTTGGAGCACATGTGGAAGCGGCACGATCAGCAGCTTCATTGCCGTGTATACCAACGTGACTAGGCACCCAGCAAAAAACTATCTGCAATTTGTTGTCCCTAGCCGCAGCAACCACTTTATGTTGTAGCTCAGTTATTAAAGGGTTTTTTGCTATCTCAAGGGATCTGAGTGCTCTCCGAGCACTTAGCAAATCAGTGTAAAGTACAGATTATGGATGCCTATTTTTGATAATATAGTCAGTGGCCAATAGTAAACCATATAACTCGGCAGTTAAGATAGTTGCCCTTGAATTAATCTTCCGCGCAAATTTAAGTGATGGTCCAATCACGGAACAGCCGACAGAGGAGTTGGTTTTTGTGCCATCAGTATAAAAGCTGGTGTAGTCTTTATATGTATTTTGTAGCTCAAAGAATTCCTGTTTTAAGAGTTCTGGTGGGGTATTTTTCTTAGTATACCCAGTGAGTGACAGGTTTGTGATGATCAGACTATGCTCCCATGGTGCCACTGTTCCCAAAAGCTGAGCAACAGGTGGGTTCATCTGAAGGCTAGCCGAAACAGCCGCGGTCTTGTTCGGCAATGAAAAGGGAGGCTTAACAGTGAGCTTACTTCGGAATGTTCGTTCAAAACGTGTTCCCTCGACTAGTTTCCGACACGGATGTTGTATTACAGACCGTATCCTAAGGGAAATCATTAAACCCATGACATCTCGCTTTTTCTCTAGAGACATTTCATTAGCTTCAGCATAGAGGCTCACCACAAGGGATGTACGAAACGCACCGGTGGCAAGTCGGATCCCTGCGTGATGAATTGGATCCAACATTTCCAGTGTTGATGCACTCGCTGATCCATACACCAAACATCCATAATCTGAACGTGACCGCACAATCGACCTATAGATTCTTAGAAGGCACAGTGGATCGGAGCTCCAAATCATGTCGAAGAGAACTCTCAGAATATTATGGGATTTATGGCATTTTTGTTTTAGCGTTTTGATGTGTTGGATGAAAGAGAGCTCGGAGTCGAATATAAGCCCTAGAAACTTATACTCCGTTTTTATTTGAACTGGTGCACTGTATATGGTGAAAAACAAACACAAGCAGTCTTCTCCGTGGAGGACTTAAATCCGTTATTGTCAGCTCACCTTGTCACATTATCAATAGTCAGTTGAACACGCCGTTCGCAAATTGAAAGGTTACATGAGGAAACAGCGATCTGGAGGTCATCTACATACAACGAATAGTGGACTGATGGTGGTATGACACGCGCGATATAATTTATTTTTATAGCAAACAAAGTAACACTTAGGACACCGCCCTGTGGAACACCGTTTTCCTGTACAAACCATCGCGAGTGTACAGACCCCAGCCTTACTCGGAAGGTGCGTCTACCTAAATAGTTTCAATGGCATAGAACATGCGGCCTTGGATACCAATGTCCAATCAAGTCCCTCAAAATTCCATACCCCTATGCAGCATCGTATGCTTTCTCGAGATCGAAAGACACAGAGAGACAGTACTGCCTATTGACAAAAGCCTCTCGGACAGTTGCCTCCAATAGACCGATCTCACCAAGCGTTGCACGCATGTGTGGCGCCGCCATAACTGTAGTTCATAGGGTGCAGACTCCAGTTCACGAGATTGCTCATGCTTCCTCGTGGTCTGCTCGCGCAAACCTCCAGCAAGGTTGTCGCGCGTGCAGAAAGACTACAGCTCCCACGATGCATGGCGGCAGCGGTGGCGTACTCAAACTAGCTGGTGAGATCGGTCTATCGAACCAATTGATCCTGTGTCGAACGGGACGAGCGGAAACCGCACTGATATTTATCCAGGATGCAATGTTTTTCCAAGTGCGGGACCAGTCGTCTATTAATCATTTTTCGAAGGCTTTACAAAAGCACCTTGTCGATGCTATTGACCTGAAACTAGTAACAGCATCCGAGTTCTTTCCTGGTTTAAGCAAAGGGACAATTGTAGCCGCTCTCCATGCTGATGGAAAACGCCCCTCCTCCCATATTCTGTTGAAGAGGAATAAAACCAGATCGAGTTTAGTTGGGTGCAGATGATTAAACATGAAGTAGTGGATACCGTCAGGACCAGTTGCCGAGGGTTTGACGCTATGAAGGACCATCTTTAGTTCAATAAGAGTTAAGGATCTATTATACGGCTTCCGGCCACCCCCAGGTGCCTTTATGGTCCTCGCTCCTTTCTGCTGTTTTAGCCGAAGAAATGGTGGTGAATAGTGCCTGGAACTTGAAACAAACTCGAAATGTTCACCAAGAATATTGGCTTGTTCCTCTAGACTCTCTGGACAGGTTCCGTTGCAAGATAACAAGGGGATGGTGAAAGGACGATAGAATCCATTGATTTTGTTAATTCGGTCCCAGACCTCTTTCGGGGATGTGTGGCTCTTTACTGATGTCGCATACCCTTGGAAACTTGTTCTTTTCGATTGCCGGCGAACGTACCGTGAACGGGCCTTCATTTGCTTAAAATGAAGACGATTGCTTGATGTCGGATACCGTCTAAGTGTGCTCCATGCCTTGTTTTGTTTTGTCCGCGATTCTGAGCATTCTTGATTCTACCAAGGCTTGGGACGGCGTGGGAGGCGTCCCGAGGTCATGGGGATTGCCAATATGGCTGCCTGAAGGATACAATTCGTTAAGTATTCACTCACTTCATCAATTGAAAACTTGTCAAGAGATGTGCATGCAAGCAGTGAGAATCCCCTGAATTCTTAAGTTTGCCTTCTCAAATTTCCAGCGGGGTGTTCGGCTGGGAAGGGTCACACCTGGGTTATTTCGTCTTAAAACAATCGGCGTGTGGTCACTGCCTAAAAGATTATCTGTAACCTGCCATGAAAACAGTGAAAATAAAATAGGTTCACTTATAGAGAGGTTAATTGATGTAAATGAGTTTGTGGGTGTACTAAAATATGTAGGTTTCTTTTCGTTAAACACACACAAATTTGTAGACAAAATAAACCGTTCGGCAACTGCTCCACGAGTATCGCGTCTAGTACTGCCCCATAAAGGATTAAGTGCATTAAAATCGCCAAGAATAATGAATGGATGGGAGAGTTGAGCAATGAGTGACTCAAGGTCTTCACACCTTATATGAAAGTTTGGAGGAATGTAAAGTGAACAAAGGGTCATCAGGCGGACTTACAGAATGCGAACAGCCGCTGCTTCCAAGGCGGTCTGCACGGGAACCTCAACACATGCAGCTGATTTTTTTCACTACTATGGCCACGCCGCCAGAAGAGTGCGACGAGTGACCTCTATCCTTGCAGAAAATTTAAAGTGCCTAAAGACACTAGACTGACTCCCCTTCAGGTGAGTTTTCTGGAAACACAATGGCAGTGGACGATATTCCTCCAAAAGGGAGCAAGCCAACCAGAAAACCAAAAGTTTTCTGGTTGGCAGTGAAATCGCATTCTCATTTGGATAGTGTATTTCACCAAAAATGCAATCACTAGATATAGCTAATTTCAAAGATTTGTTTTCATTGTATTCCTTCATGAGAACTTGCTTGTGATGCTGATATGTCGGAGGAGCACAAGATTGTATTCTAGTTTTTTGTTGTTACTGTTTGTTGTTACTGTTTTTGGTTTCTTACGACCAACACTCGTTTATAGAGTTTTTTTTAGCAAATGAATATAGTGTCTATTTTTCTTGTTTCTTTGACTTGTTTCTCTTGTTTTATTTTACCTGTATGATGTTTTGCAGAATCTGTTATTATGTATATACTTTGAGCTGCTGGACTTTAGGGGGCAGAGGCTTTGTCAGGCATCACGCCTTTATCTCTGCCCCCTACGCGGCAAACCCGCGAAACAAATAAAGAAAAAAAAAAAAAAACATCGTCATAATTATGCAGGAGACCTCGGCAGTTCCGCTGAATAAGACTCATTGTCGGTAACAAGTTTGGAACTCAGGACCTCGAGTTCGTAGCCCTAGCGCATGAGCAGCTAAAGCTGTAATGCACCACTCACAAAATAGGGTTCTGAGAAAACATCTAAAAACGAATTTAATAAAAAACGAAAGAGGACATGAACGGGTGTGGATGTCAGCAGGAGGGCAGTTCTGACCAAACCTTCAAGGAAATACAAATAAAGGTAGTGCCCCAGGCGAGGGAGTCGCCAATAGTCCTCTGGCTGATCCTTGTGGAATTGCCCCCTCTGACCTCCAAGGGGGTCGAGACTTTGGGCCAACGCCACTGGCGAGGGAGTCGCCATTATTCCTCTGTCTCAAATGATCCCTAAGACGGAGTGAAGTAATGCAGGTGAGCGACAAGGAACAGCGATGCTGTGAGGTGTATGAAGTGTTAAGGAACAGTTTTGGGAGAGTTGAAACAGCATCCACGACTAAGCACTTGCTATGTGCCAGCTTCTGGACCTGTCGCTTTAGTCTTTTTCTTTGGGTCCTCAAATTGTGACGAGATTTTACCACCCTTCGGGGCAGGTGGAGGCTCCGGCGGACTGCTGGCGACATCCATTGCCTCAACCTCGCGATGCAAGGAAGTTGAAGGGCGCCCCTCAAGGCACTGTGACTCTCTCGTCACAGTTTTCTCACGAAGACGTGCGGGCAGACGGCGCGGGGCCGTCGCCTTTGAGGATGCGGTCTGAGTTGAATCCCTCTGTTCTTGAGGGACTCCAGGTGAGACGTTGGGGGCTTTGGGTTCGCGCGGGGCAGAAAGGTCTAAAAGGCAGACCTGTGTCCCCACGGAAGCCGTTGTCGGTGCAGCCCCCTTGCTGACCGCACCGGCGTAGGTGAATCTCTGCAAAAATGAGAGGCGTTTTCGGGCTTCAAAGTAGGTCAGATTTTCCTTGGTTTTCAGTGTTACTATTTATTGTTCTTCTTTAAACTTTGGGCATGAGCGGGAGTATGCATTGTGAGCGCCCGAACAGTTCACGCATTTGGAGAAATCACTTGCACAGTTGTCAGTAGGGTGATCGTTACTTGAACATTTTCCGCAGGTTGTCCGTCCCCTGCAAGTGGCTGCCCCATGTCCGAAACGCGGGCAGCTAAACCAACGTGTCGGATTGGGGATAAACGGTCGAACCTTGCAGTTGAGATAGCCCGCCTTGACCGACTGGGGGAAGGTCGTGGAGTAAAATGCAAGCACAAGGTGCTTCGAAGGCTTCTCTTGATCATCTTGACGAAAGGTAATACGCCTCACTGCAATCACAACCTGATTGCTGAGTCCTTCAAGGATCTCATCCTCAGTACTTTCCAACAAATCATCTTCGGAGATCATGTCCCGAATGGTGTTGAGAGAACGGTGTGGCGTTACTGTGACTTTGTGATCAGCTATACTAGTAAGTCCAAGGAGGGCTATTTACTCTGTTGCTCTGTTTCAACCTCGACAAGGAGGTCTCCAGAGTGGAGCTCCTTTGCTTTTTAAGATTTTCTAATAGATGATTCCAGGGTTTTTGCAACAAGCAACGGGGAGAGCTTTCCCAAGTGGTAGTTCGTATTCGCAGTGCATTACTAGAAACTCTGGGAAGTGTTGAGTATTATCAGTAGTCTTTAGAAGAACGGTGGCTTCGCTGCGAAATCTTTTCAGAGATCGATCAGAAGAATGTTTAGCTTTGGAACCCATTTAAAATGAGAGACCTTCAATATCTGCGGTGTGCCGCCCACCATGGAGCCCAACACGGGACAGGGTAAAGGCACATAACAAAAATGGCTTTGCTGTGCACGTTACTGCACTAGCACCTACCCAGATGTTATACCCAAGAATGGGTCTAGTCTAGCGTCCTTCTCCACTCAAGGTTGGCCCTTGCCGCCAAGAAGATGAAAGGGGAGTAGAGGGAAAAGAGAGAGGAGATGTATAAGTAAAGGTGGCAGTGAAAGATCGTAGGGAATAGTAGAAGAAAAGGCGACTAGACTGAATCATCCTGGCCGGGCCTTACAAGGACTCCCCTCTACGAGAAGCAGGGGCCAAAGTGGTGTATTGCCTCACCCGGGGGGCCCCGAAAGGTCCAAATCCACCCCGGGCTCGACTCAACCACCAGGATGCCCTTTTCCTCGGACACGGGAAAGCCACGCTCAGCCAGATGTGGGCGGGCGAACCCGCATGGCTCGGGGTCCGTGGAGACGCCATTTTCCAAGCACCTGCTTTCACAGGTTCCCCCTGCGGGGTCGTACCACATAGCCGGTTGATGTACAAGCTGACTAAACTAAACTTATAAACAGGTGTTGTAAAATTGATTAAAAAGCTTTTTTGACTAACAGACACCAATCATTTGTGATTGGCAAATTCCTTGCCACCCCTCTTCCTGTGACGTCAGGTGTTCCGTAGGGGTCTCTACTGGGTCCTGTTCTTTTTCTTAGGTACATTAATGATCTTCACTCTAGCATCAAATCTTGCGCTCGTCTATTCGAGGTTTATTGCGTCATCTACCGTCCCGTTATGGACCCTCACGATGGTACAATTTTGTAAGATGACTTAGACACAGTTTCAAACTGGTGTGACACGTGGCTGATGAAAATAAATACACACTGTTGTGTTCGTGCTGACAGGAGCTACACCGCCGAATAAAAACTGAGTTTTATTCGGTGACTAGCCATCAGCGACCCTTTGTCCTGCTGCCGCTCGAAAGTCCCTTCACGCGCTCGCTGCCCGTGCACGCGCGTCGTGCTCGTCGTCGTCGGTGCACCAGTTTCAAGTTTCTTTATTTTTCTTCATACAAGAAGAAAGGGAGGAGAGAAAAAAGCTGTACAAAACTGCTTGACAGTGCCCTCTCCTACCCCAACAGCAACAGCAGAAGAGGCACTCAAAACAAAACCACTCTCAAGAGTACACAATCAAAATAGTAAAGATAATATGCGCTTGTTTGAACAGTCTTCAATTGTTATATTCCGCGATAAAAAATAGTTTAACATTTTGGGTAGCTGGTATGTCACCATCTGATTTCCGTAGGTTGTTCTCGAGCGCGGGACCGTCCAGGCGTTGGCATGGCGGGTGGCATACGAGGTGTTTTGTGAGTGGAGGGAAGAAAGAGAAAAAAGACTGTTTCCGGGGTGGTTTGTCGCTGTTTTATATGATATACTTCGTTTCACATTATCTTTGAGCGAAGCCAAAGCTAGAAGCACGAGACCAGCGCTTTTTGTGTTTCTCCCCAGCTCGCGCGCTCGAGCAAAGCCTGAACGCACGGAACTTTCGCGCTCGCGCTTCCAGCTTTGCCTTCGCTCGCACATAAAGTGAAACGAAGTATAGGGCAAGCTTATAGCCATAATAATTCGCAATCGATTATGACACTTCTCCGCCTTTTAAAGGTAGTCACCATATCGTTCAGGCAGCCGCCTCAGGCGTACAAGGGTGATGCACCGTCAGGTTTTGTGCTAGAGACCGGTGCTGGCGTATTGTGCTCAACGTTTTCTTTTGGTGGTTCACCGTTGATGGGAATTGTCCACTGCGGCGCTGGTCCTCGAGCTGACTTTATACTCCTGTCTTCTTGGTGACCGGCCATCAACGCTTCCGCAACCGGCTGGTTTGATTGTTGGTTAGCTCGGTTGCTGATGTGGTCCTCGTGGCGCCGAACTGTTCCTCGCTTTGTAGCGACTAGCCAGGATCGAGATCCCATTCTCTTTGTGACAGTGCGCGGCATCCAGTGTCCCGGCTGTGTGAAATCTTTCACAAATACGTTTCGGCCGACAGAGATTTTCCTGGGGGAACAAAACTGCTTAATATTTTCCGTGGTTTTCCTCCCTTGGTCGGCTTGGATAAGACTCAGCCGAGTGATTGCAGTTGACAATTGTCGTCCAAACATCATCATGGCTGGCGTCTCCCCTGTTGTCGCACTTGTGGTTGTATGCTGCTTAAAAAGTAACCAAGCAAGTCTGCAGGCAGCACTACCTGTGCTGTCGTTGGCCAGTGCTTTTTTGGTTTCTTGCACCATTCGTTCGACTTGGCCGTTTGTTGCCGGATGGTACGGAGCACTGTGTTTCCGTGTAGCTGTGTAGCTGTTGTCCGCACGAACACAACACTGGCGACGAGGGACTATACGAACCAACGAAGCCTAGGACAGCCACCGCAAGCCATGCCGACGCAAGGAACCATTGAAGCTTTCACGGACAAGTCGTGGTCGTCATGGATTGAATGAACGCTTTGGTTTCTACTTCGTGGCGAATTCAATCACCAACGCAGAAAAGAAGAGAGGACTGCTGCTTACGCTTTGTGGCCCGGACACTTACGACAATGTTCGAGCTTTGGTAACTCCTAGAGAGCCTGCCATTGTCAGCTTCGAGGAACTTGTGTCCATCCCTGGAGCACATTTGGACCCTCAGGCCTCTGAGCTCTACAGCCGGTTCAACTTCCAGCGCAAGAACCAGCTAGCCGACGAGTCGATAAGTGACTATTTCGTGGCCCTGAAGCAATTGGCAGTAGATTGAAACTTCAGTCTAGCGACTACCTCAACGACAGCTTTTGCAACGACGTCATCGCAGCATCCACCGGCAGCTCTGGCCTAGGGTGCCGAGGATACTACTGGGACACCAGCAACGCGACGGCAGGACACCAGACTGTCCTTGGACACCATGCTGTGCGACAGATTTGTCTGCGGCATACGCGACGAGCTACTGCTGCAACGCCTGTTCGCAGAACAAGATCTGACATTTTCTGCAGCTTTGGACATTGCAGTCAGAGCTGAGAGCGCGTCTAAGCAACAGAAAGAAATCAAAAGCAAATTTGAGCCAAAAGTCAACAAGACAGAAAAGAGAAACAAGCATTCCTTGACGCAGCAGGGCCGCCGTTGCTACCGCTGTACAGGAAAACATGGTCCGCAGGAGTGCCGCTTCAAAAGCACGAACTGCAGGTACTGCAACAAGCGCGGACATATTGAAAAGGCTTGCATCGCTAAGAAAAAGCAACAAGGAAGGTAGACACATAAGAAAGCCAACCAGATGATGGCAGCGTCAGAGGAAACGAGCGGGGTAGCAACCAGCCCTGGATGCTAATTTTATGAGCTTAACAATCTGGCAACGACTGCAGACGTTCCCAAGTTCCAGGTTATACTTCGAATTGAAGGCAAGTCACTCGTAATCGAAGTGGATTTGGGTGCTGCCCACTCATTGATCAGCGAGGAAACCTTCCGTAACTCATGGCCCCGGATTCCGCCGAAGCCTACGCACGACGACACAGAATTGCACACTTGGAGCGGTGAAGGACTAAAGTTCCTCGGACGTTTCCAAGCTACCGTCAGATTGAAGTCGAAGGACTATGTGCTACCGCTTCTGGCAAGAGAGGGACCCTACTGAAACCTCTTGGGGCGCGATTGGTTCTAAGATCTCCAGATCAGAGTACGGGGAATAAAGCAATTGCAACAGCAGAACACGCCACCACGAGTACAGGCGGTTTTGCAACGCCATTCCGCGGTATCCCAGGAGGACATTTTGGGATACGCTGGACCTTTGGTGCAATTGAAATTGCAGGAAGGGGCGACCCCCAAGTTCTGTAAAGCTCGCCCCGTGCCTCTAGCACTGCAACCAGCACTCATCTAGCAGCTCTCCCGACCGGGAGGACAAGAGATCATAGAACCAGTACAGCATTCAAACCGGGCCACTCCTTTCGTGCTTGTCCGTAAGAAAAGTGGTGAAATCAGACTCGGGGGGGGGGGGGGGGGGGGGGGTGGCGATTACAGAAGTATAGTCAATGTCGATTCAAAAAAGGCATCCTACCCGCTACCAACTACAGAAGTCCTAGCGAACCTAAGAGGAGGGACCGTATTCTCGACGTTGAACATGCGCCAAGCCTACCAGCAGTTGAAAGTGTCCGAAGTCGCCGCGGCGGTTCTGACCATCAATACCATAAATGGCTTGTGGAAAGTAAAACGCTTGCCTTTGGGATATCAACAGCGCCAGCTATCTTCCAGCGTGCAACGGAAACGACGTTAGCTGGCATACCGGGAATAAGCGTCTACTTGGACGATATTATCGTGAGTGGACCGAACAGCGAAGAACACGCAGCCCGTTTAGATCAAGTACTGTCGCAACCGGAAAACGCGGGTCTGCGGCTCAAGAGCGAAAAATGTCACTTCACAGTGAGCGAAGCCATGTTTCTTGGGTAGAGGATTGACGCCGCAGGAGTGCATACTACGAATGAGAAAGCGCAGGCCATCTTGGACGCACCAGAGCCGGCTGGAAAAACGGAACTGCAAGCGTTTCTGGGCTTGCTGGCTTTCTACAATCGTTTCCTTAAAAATAGAGCCATAACTGCAGCTGATTTTTATGAACTTCTACAGAACAATGTGTATTGGGAATGGAATTCAGGCAAGCACCAGGAGGCTTTCCGAAAACTAAAGCTGCTGGTCAAGGAGTCCACAGTTTTGGCGCACTACGATGAAAACAAGTCGTTGCTGCTTTCGTGTGACGCATCGCCGTACGGTGTGGGAGTGGCACTTGCACAGGAAGATGACTTAAAACGGGAAGCCCTAGTTGCCTTCGCGTCAAGAACATTAAGAGCTGCAGAAAAGAATCATTCCCAGCTCGACAAGGAAGGGTTGGCCATTGCGTACGCCGTGCAACACTTTCACGAGTACATTGCTGGGCGGCACGTCACAATTTATACAGATCACCAACCGCTTCTGGGAATTCTCGGGTCGACAATACCCATTCCACAGGTACTATCTCCACGTATGACAAGATGGTGCGTCAAACTGAGTGCCTAAGATTACACTGTGTTTTGAATGCGGCACCCCGTGTCTCTGTAAAATGTTCACAGGAAAGACCCAGCAAAGGTATGTGGTCCCCAACTTGGATATCGGGTGTTATGATTCAAATAAAAATTTTTCTTGCTTATTTCGCGCCTTTGATCCCAATAAAGGCCGCCGTTGCAGTCGTCCCGCGGTGCTGTTGCTCGCCCATTCGCCGTCGGCGTGCCTCAGCTTCGTTGTCTTTGCTAGCGGCGCACCGGCGAAGGCGGCCTTTGATCCAAATAAATGCCGCTGTTGCAGTCGTCCCGCGGTGTTGTTGCTTGCTCGATCGCCGTCGGCGTGTCTCAGCTTCGTCGTCTTTGCTATCGGCGCACCGGCGGAGGCGGTTGATCTGACACACCGCGTTCGGCTTTGGCTAGCAGACGGCGTTCGTAAAATGGCGTCAGCTGTTGCTGGCTTCACGCGGCGGTACCGTGCGTGCTTCTATTCATTCGGCGTTCGTTGCCATGGTGACGGCGAGGAAAGTAGACGAACTTTTTGATGCGGAAGAACGCTACGGCGCAGCGATACCAGGCGCGTTCTAAGGCCCTTGCCGTATGCTTTTCAATGGGCGGAAGGCGAACAAAAAGAGTTCAAAATAAGGACTTAACGCAGAAGGCTGCATTTCTCCAGCGCCTCATAATTTGACGAGCCTTGCACGAAAAGCATATTTTTTTGGCCATCCCGCGTCCCGTTTTTTTTTATCCGGAACAGGGGTCTAAAGTATCAAACTGCCCTGAATAAGTATACAAATTAAAAGGGGTAATAGTCTGCTAACATGTTTTTAGAGTACGAACATCTACAGAAAAACGAGATAAGACTGGGAAATTATTTTAGCAAAGTGTCCCCAAAATAATATGAACGTATAAAATGAGCAGCGTAAATCAGCGACTTTGCATTTAAAGCGGAAACTTCTTCAAATACGTCCTTAACTGATCACATCACCGCATTAAATTTTCAAAGCTCAACTTAAAGTGTACAAAAATAATGCCTTGCAAAAATGACTTGTGCCATGGTCAGTTCATTTCTTTTCCTAATCGAAGTTAATACTTTAATATTTGTTTTGCACGAATGTGACCAGTAAAACACGCACTCGAGAAATAGTCCTACTTACTGTCTCAGGTCGCTGATGTTTACGGGCCATCTTAATGCGGATCGTAAGTTTTATTTTAAGATACCCGGTAGCTAAATTGAGTATCATTCAAGCACTGGCAATGCTTCATTCCTCAACCAACCTCAACCACAGGCGACGTTCCTGAGATTCCTGCTATTGGTGGCGCCCTGTTTTGCAGGTCCATAAGTGAAGTTTCTTGGCGCCATGATGTTTTGCTTCAGCCTGTGGTGTACAAGACACTATTTTTGAAAATCGTGAGAGCGCGCGCACACCACCAGTGCCAGAAGAAGCACCTTGCTTGGGAAGGTTCTATTATAACTGTTAATGAGTTCGTGGAATGCAAACACGTTTTCCTACCAGGAGCTCTGCAACTATACATTTCTACAATTTGGAGAGCTGCTCCCCAGCAGAAGAGATTATTTTGAAAAACTGAACATTTCGAACTAACCCGAACGATTAAATTATCGATATCGTAGGGACTTAGACTATGGAGAACGACGAAGTACAAAGCCATCTCGAGAAAGAAAGCTCGCGCTTTAGATCTCTTCGACATCTGACAGTCTCTGTAAATGTATATAGGTAAATAAAATAGGGCGAACAGACCTACACCATGAATCTTCAAATTTGGATTGTTGATGTCCTCGTGAAAATGATCGTAGCGCAAACGTTTGTTACGCAAACGATACGGCTCAGTTTGATCCGGCCCATGATTCTTTTCTGGAAACGGTGTCAAAATCTGCAGACCTGCAGCGAATAGTGCCACTAAATAAGCTACGCTTCAGAGTAACGACACTTCGCCATATTGTGTCTTAAAATCATGGTTGCCAGTTATCTGAAGTTTTATCTGGAATCACAGGGAACGCTTTTCCGCCCTGCACAAATGTTTAAACAGCTCGCGGTAGAGCAAAGCAATATTACATGACCTTTCTAACACCGAATCTAATTCTGAGGAAGTCGCACTTTTGAATTACGACGATCGGCAGTTGCGTCTTCTCTGCATACGAGCCAAAATGGCGGCGTCCACAACAATGTTGGGGAGCGGAGTGCCGATACTCTAAGCGCAGCTTATTTAGTGGCTCTAGCAGCGAACTACAGGGTGTCACAAAAAAAAAAACGTTTACAGGGTCTTGTTTATTGCAAAAATAAACTAGGCATCGCCGAACGCTCATTCTCCGCCCAAAGTTAGCGCAAGAGGTCACAACCAGACTCCTAAGTTTCAGCCCTATCCGATAACTTAAAGGGACCATGAAATGACCTTTTTACTTTTTCCAGATAACTTTTACATTAAACCGTCAATGTTCACTGAATGCCGAACAGGCATCCGTTTTCGTCTCGGTTTATTAACTTCTACACAAAAAATTAATGAAATATCGACTTTTTCTTTCTCTCCAACTGACCGCAAAACAAGCCGTGACGTACGCTGTTTCCGGAACCAGAAGTTCTCTCGGCAGTAGGAGAACGGGAGCGTTAGCGGCGACGAGTTGGGGTGCGCCGGTAGGTTTTACTGCGCTGATGTCACCGACGTATTTTCTGAATCGGCGCCTCTCATCGCCGCATTGCAGCTGAGCGAAATTCAATGAGATATGTTGCGCTACAGCAACAGCATGGGACTAGTCCCATACTGTTGGGAAGTGCAGGGAGTCTTCCGGTGAAGACTCCAGAAGTCAACCCAACTGTCATTGTTGGTAAAAGGCGGCCCGTGCCAGTCGTTTGCAAAGCGACGTAGATGGAAACAAATTGCCGCGGCGTTTTTCGCGGCCTCGGAGATGCAGGAGCGAGCCGACGTTAAAAAATATACGTTTGAACTACGAGTGTCAGCAAGATCCACGTAAATACCTGTTCACACTCGGAGAGGACGCGCGCGTTTGATGGCAGTGCTGTATTCGCGCTGTTGGTAAGCGCTTCGGGACCGTTCTTTTACGGTTGCAACTCGATACTGACGCGACACTCGGCAAAGAAAGGTTGGACCGGCATTGCACGTATACCTCCCACGAACTGTTACAGCTCGACAGCGACGTGCAGTTTGTCAGAATAAAAATGGCATACCAATAACGAAGTGTACATACCGTGTTACAAAGGTAATCCATACGGCGTTTATTTCAGCTCTATATCACACAAAACAAGAAGATAAAATCGACGAGAGTCCTATTTCGACGAGTGTTCGTCAACACTGCCTCGGAAAACAAGGTGAAGAGATTGACCTCACCTCTTAATCTAAAATTGAGGTCAGCGATCAAACTATAATACGGGAAGGGTTCGCAAGGGTCGCGCGGGCATATTCCATTCAGCACGCCAGCCGGTCGTATACGCAGACGGTCTTTCGACGAAGCAACGCTGCGCCGAGTCGGAGTGCCTGCTAGGCCTATATTCTGAGCAGCTCGCTTCGTCGGAGTCGGTGGATTTTCTCGGGTGTTTGTAGATCCAGTGTTCTTGTTCGTCGTGGTCTGTTTTAAGTACTTTTTTTCTTGCTGCCTGAAGTCGGCACACGCGAGAAGAACACGTGAAAAAATAAACGTTCAGTCAGTCAAAGTTTTGAGAGGAAGGAAATCAAAGGAAATAAACGTTTTTCGATCGTCGAACTGAAGTCGGCCCTGCCCTACTGCGCACGCGCAGTAGCTGCTTCGTTTACCACACGATAGATGGCGCTTGGCTCTCAGCATTATCAAATTTGGCGATTTTCGCCACAGATCTCTAATTATGCTACAAAATGTGGATCTGAATATTATTTAACAAATCTTTTAGGAAACATTCGCCGGCTATTTATTGTTTACGATCGCGGTGCTGGTGAGGTAGGCTCTTACCCAATAGGCGACGTGGATTCGGCTGACGTGCTCCGTTTCCGCAGATGCATCGTAGTGAAGAGGCGAAGGAGAGAAGTGGTGAGAGTCCAGTTTTCTTTTAAAAGTTCTATAGCAAATAATTTTTTTTTTGGCTCCCTATTTTTGTGTTTTTGTGTTTCTTTTCACACCTTTTACGACGTGCGGTGGATGAAATTCGATTTTAAAATCATTTCATGGTCCCTTTAATCAAAAGTTATAGGTGATTTTCTGAAAATTTAAATGAGAAAATGGCGGCCGACGGAGTTTTCAAATACCGAAAACGAGCGAAAAGGGGCTCCATTTTCCCATTGAAATTTTCAGACAATCACTTATAACTTTTGATTAAGTTATCGGATCGGGCTGAAGCTTTAGCATCCGGTTGTGACCTCTAGCGCTACCTTTGGGCGGAGAAGGAGCGTTCGGCGATGTCTAGTTTATTTTTGCGGTGAAAAAAAACTGCAAATTTTTGTTTTTGTGACGCCCTGTACATATTCCCAGCGGCTGAAATCATGTACCCCATCATTTAATTGAGAGGCATCAATCGAGAACAGGAACGGGATATCATAAATGCTGTCTACTCACGTGCGTGGCTCCCGTGGAAGACGAAAGAAGGACACGTCCTCGCCCAGCAATCTGCGGTTCCTGCTCGACAACCGGTTCGTTTTTCAGGAATGAGAAGAGAAGGTATTTGCCGCGCTACGGGCATTCCGGCAATCTTTGCTAGAAGCGCCTGAGCCATTCCTACCGCTCGTGCGTCGAACACGTGTTAGCGCCTCGATTACGAAAACATCGTCGAAACGACCGCGGCGGCCGCGGAAAGGGGATACCCGTGCAGTTGATTGACGGGAAGGCATCCGCCGATCCCGGAGCAGTGGTCATGTTCCACTGGGGATCCATAGGCGGCGCGACCTTGTTCGGATCGAGTGCTCCAGTTGATCCCGGCGCGCTCCAAAACGCCCAGTGGAATTCGCCATAAGACCGGCAACCTTGATGGTGCTAAATGCACGCTCCGAAAGGACTGCGGAAGCTCGCCGTCAGCACGCGCTTAGCAGCAGCGCACACGGACACGGCCGCCAGTGAGTACTCCCTATAATCGCGTTAAACTTTGCATGCATTGGCTCAACGTTTATAGACGACAGGGCGCTGCGGTCAAATGCTCAAATGAGTATATAACCACGTTCCATACCACACATTTTCTTTCTGACATGGATGAAAACGAACGAAAGGCTCGGCATGCTGCGGCTCAGCGTCTAAGCAGACCAGCACCACCAAAGCTTCGCCCCAATCAACATCATTCACCACGTGGAGATGCGGTCATTTTTTTTTTTATAATGTAGATAAAGCTATATACTACCCGTTACGAGTAAATAAACTACGCTGATTTCTATTATTCCCAGGCGAAGAGAAAAATATCAGGTACGGTTTCCTATAGGAATACATACGAAGACTGGAAAGGTGGACTGGTTGCTGCCTGCTTCAATTCGCAACAGGAAGTCCTGTAGAAACTAGCGCCAGCTGAGCCTCTAGCGTTTATTGTAATAACTATGACCTGCCAAGACTAGAGTGTACTAGAAGGAACGAGTGGGACGAGCTACAGGCTCCGCTCATGCTTTCAGTTGCACCTCAAAATGTGGAAATCGATCATGTGGACCCAAACCACTTCGATCGCAGCGCCACCTTCGTAGGTTGCATAACAAATATAGCCCAACGCTCTGTTGTTTCCATGACCTCGACCAGTGGGCCGGTCGATCTTGGCGTTGGAACGCAACGCGTTTTTCATAAAAACCGGCTAGTCCGAACTAGAGCCACTCTATATGGCAGCGTAGCTGCCAGAGTAGCGACACGACGCAAAATTATCTAGATGCACGACGTCAGAAGCGCTGATAGTGATTTCCATTTTGGGCCTGGGAGGTTGCCATGGTAACCGTGCTTCTAGCGACACCGGGCGGCAACCTTTGTAGTCTAGTTGATATCTCCATTCGTTCATTGAAAAGGGGTATAAAACGCTTGGCATCGCGGTACGGCAAGAGCCTCTGGAGGAGCGGTGCCTGTTTTTTCTGAAAAGTGAGACGATTTGCAGCCCGGGGACTGTCGGGCGACGAGAGCTGCTATGGTATCGTACGTGCACGGACAAGGCGAGTGGTTTTCGGCGCCGCCGGGATGGCGGCCGCTTCGTGGGACGAATGTACCGTCCTCGTACTTTCGGACTTCGCTCCGATGGAACAAAATCTGACTACGCCGGCCGCAACAGGACGATTGGCTCGGGGTATGACTGCGGCTCGACTGCCCCATAGTGAGCGAGTATATGTTTAGCATCATACTTCTTCAAGACCCGATCATCCCTTCATGATGAGATTCTCTCACCGACTGGTGAGGAGCGACGTCGACGGGGTTCAACCAAGAAGGACGGCATGGTGGTCTCTAGGGAATTGTTGACGCCATCAAGAGACGGACGCCGGATATGAAGTGTTCTTGCCGACAGGCCATATGGTCGTTTGGAAATTAACCGGCATTCAAAAAGTCAATATTTTTGTCTGGTGTAGCACACATATCCGTGTTAAAGAGGCCACGAAATTATTTTTAAACTTCTTCTTCCTTACCTGTAATCCTCAACTCAAAAGAGAACTGTGAAATCACGCAGTCGTGACATGCTAGGGCACCGGTCCGATGACCCCAATCTTTCACCGTGCTTTTTAAGCACACCGTAGAACTTGGCATTCGCAAGTGATGATAAGTTTTTTTCAGGGCACTCATTGGCCAGGAACGCGAATTCGAATATCCATGGACGAATTGATTGCTGACGAGCGCATACATCCGAGCGACGCAGTTTTCGTGTCCAATGCGTGACTTGGGGTCGGCTGACGTCATTTTGGCCTTTGTAGGCATTGTAAAAAGGATATTTAGAACCATACACACATGATGATAACGTCATAGCACACTGACATTAAGGAGCACAAAACGGGCTCAGCTACAGAAAATAAATATTACACTCGTAAGCAGTAAATACGTCTGTAACTTGTTAATTACAAGGACGAACACACCTCTGAGAATCTAAGCTTAATAGTAGGTGTTGATGCATTGTTATATAGCAGGACATTTCATATACGTCACTTGAGCAAACGCCAGTTTTTCACTTGAAAAACAAACAAAAAAACACTGCGATCAAATGCAAGCTATTGCAACGAAAGCAAGTTATATCAAAATCTTAAGTGCCAATTCGTAAAATTGGCGATTAGTAAAAAAGGTTAAAGATCGCAGGAGCTTCCTCGCTAAAAAATGCTGTGATTATTCGGTGATCCAGGGTTGAAACAATTTTCTCTAGGCCCTACACGCGCCGTATATTTTTCGTTATGATTCTCAGAAATTCAGACTTTCAGAGGAAGCTAGAAAAATGCGAAAATTTTATCCCAAAGGCTATGTGGAGCGCAAGTTCGCCTGCTTCTTTTTGCAGGGGCTGTGGTGACGTCAGAACGCCGAGATCTGAGTGACTCCGATCGAAGGATAGTGGGTAGACCTAAAAGCAAGCTGCATTGAGGTCTACCCACTATTCTTATTCAGAACCAATCAGAGCTCGGCGTTCTGACGTCACCCCAACCCCTACTAAAACGAGCAGACGAACTTGCGCTGCGCATATCGTAAAATTGTTGATTAGTAAGCTTGGAAGTTGTGTGAAAATTTATAAAGCGTGTAGTTGGTCAGCCATTTCAAAGTTGCGACGAGTCACTCGCTGCAGATGAGCAATTTAGCCAATGAAGTATAACCGCTAGCCTGGGGTCTATAGATCTTTAACGTGCACCACGCAGTAGTGATACACAACCGCAGGCCGGTACGATGCTCACCCAGATCGAAACGGGCAGGAGTGGGGATTGAACCCAGGTTCTCTGGTTGATTAGTACAAAATGTAAACATCGCAGAAGCTTCCTCGCTAAAAGTTTGTGATCATGCGGTTACCTGGGGCCAAAACAAATTCCCCAAGGCCCAACATGCGACGCATAGATTTCGCATCGATTCTCAGACACTCCAACGTTCAAATAAAGCTAAGATGTGAAAATTGCATGCTAAATGTCTTATCGATCCTCAAACACATCTGGAAACCCGAGCACCACTAAGGCGATATGACTGATGCTGTCCCACAGGTGCTAATATCCAGAGCGATCTTGCACAGAGAGGGTATAAAGTGTGATTCTTTCAGATCTTCACGTTTTACCTACGTCAGAAAGCACGAAGAAGCCCTAAATCGTCGGCAAGCTGCGGCACATCACGACTCTGCGCACCGAACAAACTCGCATCCACCAGCTCTGGGCGCTGCCATCTTACCGATGACATCACGGCTCTTGAGAGGTCACGTGACGAGTCGTCACTCGGTTGCAACGGAAACCGAGCCAGCTCAGCTCGTTGCTATGGTACCGCGTGTGACCAATCGCGCTGAGAGGCGGCACAGGGAAAAGCGTGGCGCTACTCTGGCAGCTACGCTGCCATATCGAGTGGCTCTAGTCCGAACCGCTTCGCTCGTAGTGCCCGATGCCCGAGAGGGCGCTACGAGCGAAGTGGCTTGGATTAGCCGGTTTTTTCCACATGCGGAGGTACCTAATAGCACTCCGGTCGCCCCACTCGTCCTTTCTAGTACACGCTACCCAGACCCTCAGAGCCAAAACGAAACAACCAGAATTACAAGTACTTGGCCTCTAGACGGAACATCTAGGAGAGAGGCCTCTAGATGGCGGCGCTTTCGTAGAAAACGTCCATAAAAGAAAAAGACGACGAGGACGACCACCTTCTCCTGGAACTGCTGTTGTTTTCTAGGGGCGCCGGGAAAAGATGCGGCGGCGTGCTTCTGGCCAGCGGGCCTCGAAGACCACGAGCACCGCATCTCAGCGGAATTCCGCCTCGGTGCGATCGGGTTCCTTGCTCCAACAACGCTTTTCTCCACGGTCATCGTGTAGCAACAGCAGCGTGACAGGGATGAACCCCACCAGCATGTCAATTGTTGGGCCTGCCCAACCCTCGGCGGTATCGGACAGCATGACAGGCATAACCTACCCTCTGTCCGTCAAGAACAGCATGACAGACATAGCCTACACTCGCTCCATAGACAGCAGCATGACTGGAATATCCTACCCTCCCTCTATCCACAACAGCATGACAGGAATGGTCTACCCTTGCTCCGTTGTCAACAGCGAGAGAGGCATTCACTTCAATACACTTCCTCCAGACGTCCCGGTCACATCCAGACAAGAATCAGTATCGGCGAGTGTCGCGGGTGCCAACAGACTCAGGGCCGCGTCACTATCGAGAAACATCTTAGGGATGACTCGCCCAAGCATCACTCATCACAGGCCTTCGCGATCTTTCGTGGCGACCCACGGTCGCCGTCCTACGCATTCTATGCAAAGTGGCGTCTCGTCATGGTCAGGCACAACACCAAGGATAGTGTCCAGAACTGGTATGATCATCACTCTGGAGTCGGGAAAACGTTCTAAGTTGTCCAGAAAAAAAGCATCTGGGGCTGCTGCGACTCAATCATCACAAGCCAGGCGGAGTGTAAGGGGTAAGTCTTCGGACGACGTTCCTATGCCTGTCGCACCGCTTGGGGTAAAGTCATTGGAGAATGAACAAACAAAATTTAAGCCATTTGAGCCGTTAACAGAAATGAAGCCATTGGACAGCCTGAGTCCAACCGACACTAATGACAGATCGATATTCAGTAAATGGTCTACTCGGAAAAATGAAGCGTTTTCAGACATATTTACTGAACAAAGTGACTTCTTCTCAGACTTGTTAGGAGAACGCAAAGAAACGAGCCAGGCATTAGAGAGTTCTGACATCGGTAGAATTGGTCCAGGGGCACCTGACAGCGAACTGTTTATGACAACCATTTCGGAGATGGCAGAAAAAGAGGTCACCACCGCTCTGCCTGGCGACGAAGCTGCTTGTCAGCTTAGCGACAATGATAGTCTAGTAAAAACAACTACAACACATCAACGCAAAGCGAGAAATCATCAGCTGGAAGAGTATAACGCGAAAATGAGCGAGAATCCTTCCGCCATTGAAGAATTTGAAAAGGAAGGTTCGAAAACTCTGTCTTTGCTAGAAATGAAAGCTGTGGTCCCCAATGATCAATTCGCTACTGACGAGCTTTGCTGTCAGATAAAACCAATTGATGAGGACGCAGTAGCCGTCGATACGTTCATGGATTTCGAAAAGGTCAGGTCTTCTTGTTCTTTAAACCAAACAGCGGAAGACAGAACGCTTTATTCCAGTGATGTAAGCTCGGACCTTATATCTGGAAAACAAGAGGTACAAATCCCTACAATATCTAATAAAACAGGAGGAGTAGCATCGCATATTGAATCCTTGAAACCAGTTCCATTGCCTCAAATATGCCGAAATGCTGAAAAGGTTTTAGTAATTACAGAAAAGAACTCCAGCAGCCAAGAAAAGGAAACGCCCTCGAGTCTAGTGGACCGAACAGCGGGTGAAGGAGCGCTGATCCCTAGAAACGAAGAACCTCCTATTAGAGAACAAGTTATGCCGAGTGTCATACAAGAAATTGAAACAAAAAACCCTTTAAAAAATATTGAACCCTTAAATGCAGTTCAGCGTCCTGAAACTCAGCTAGTTGCTCGAGAGGAGATTCAAAAAATTGCAGAGAAGAACTTAGAAAGCCCTGGAAAGAAATGGTGCTCTAACCTGGTGCCTTGCGAAGCAGATAGAGAAGCTGTAATTCCTCCAAGCGAAGAGCTTGCCTTTAAGGAACAAGACCTGCGACGTCTTTCAAAAGAAGCCGAACCAGAAGAACCTGCAAAGCTCGTTGAATCTGCGGGACCCGTGCCATCATATATGATTCCTCGTGAATATCAAATACAAAGTCCTGAAAAGAAAGTATCCACAAGTCTGTTCTTAAACTCCAATGTGTCTTCTCCTACAGCAGTTCCAACAGCAACCGACGACATTTGCCTTCCAAAGATTGAAGAAGCACCGATCTGGACGGGAATGTTAGTACAAGAGAGGCTCGAACAAGGACCAGTAAGCAGTTATGATTCTGCTATGCAATCAATAGAACCTAGTGTGACAGAAGCGCCAGTAAACGCAGGCATGACGAGGTCATCCTGCATTCGCCAAGACAAGATTCCGGATAGCACGGATGTGCTTCCACCCCATGATAATGCCAGCTTGGTCGAGACGCAACGTGAAATCCCACTGGCAGGCGCTTATACCGACCTAATTCTAAACCGCGGCAATATTGACGGCCCATTCCAGCATGAACAACCAAGCACCCCTCCCGAAAGTGATGATGCAAGCGGCAACAAAAATCTGAATCTTCAAAAGACTTCAGCAAACGAGATGCATGGCGGGAGCACAGCTGGCAAAAGTGATGAGCTTCGTTCAGAATCTTATGGACTGCCTTTGGGGCTTGCCTTTGGGGAACAAGACCTTCGACGTCTTTCAAGAGAAGCCGAACCAGAAGAACCTGCAAAGCACGTTGAATCTGCGGGACCTGTGCAATCATATATGATACCTCGTGAATATCAATTTCAGAGTCCTGAGAAGAAAGTATCAACAAGTCTGTTCTTAAACTCCAATGTGTCTTCTCCTACAGCACTTCCACCAGCAGCCGACGACATTTGCCTTCCAAAGATTGAAGAAGCACCGATCTGGACGGGAATGTTAGTACAAGAGAGGTTTGAACAAGGACCAGTAAGCACTTCTGATTCTGCTATGGAATCAATGGAACCTAGTGTGACAGAAGCGCCAGTAAACGCAGGCATGACGAAGTTATCCTGCATTCGCGAAGACAAGATTCCGGATAGCACGGATATGCTTCCATCCCAGGAATATCCGAGTTTGGTTGAGACGCAACATGAAATCCCACTGGCAGGCGTTTATTCTGACCTAACTCTCAACCGCGGCATTATTGACATCCCATTCCAGCATGAACAACCAAGCACTCCTCCCGAAAGTGATGATGCAAGCGGGAACAAATATCTGAATATTCAAAAGACTTCAGAAAACGAGATGCATGGCGGAAGCACAGCTGGCAAAAGTGATGAGCTGCGTTCAGAATCTAGTGGACTGCCTTTGGGGCTTGCCTTTGGGGAACAAGACCTTCGACGTCTTTCAAAAGAAGCCGAACCAGAAGAACCTGCAAAGCACGTTGAATCTGCGGGACCTGTGCAATCATATATGATACCTCGTGAATATCAATTTCAGAGTCCTGAAAAGAAAGTATCCACAAGTCTGTTTTTAAACTCCAATGTGTCTTCTCCTACAGCACTTCCACCAGCAGCCGACGTCACTTGCCTTCCAAAGATTGAAGAAGCACCGATCTGGGCGGGAATGTTAGTACAAGAGAGGCTTAAACAAGGGCCAGTAAGCACTTCTGATTCTGCTATGGAATCAATAGAACCTAGTGTGACAGAAGCACCAGTAAACGCAGGCATGATGAAGTCATCCTGCATTCGCCAAGACAAGATTCTGGATAGCACGGATGTGCTTCCACCCCAGGATAATGCCAGTTTTGTCGAGACGCAGCGTGAAATCCCACTGGCAGGCGCTTACACCGACATTATTATCAACCGCGGCATTTTTGACGGCCCATTCCAGCGTGATCTACCGGGTGCTGCTCCCGAAAGTGATGATTCAAGCGGGAACAAAAATCTGAATATTCAAAAGACTTCAGAAAACGAGATGCATGGCGGAAGCACAGCTGGCAAAAGTGATGAGCTGAGTTCAGAATCTAGTGGACTGCCTTTGGGGCTTGCCTTTGGGGAACAAGACCTTCGACGTCTTTCAAAAGAAGCCGAACCAGAAGAACCTGCAAAGCACGTTGAATCTGCGGGACCTGTGCAATCATATATGATACCTCGTGAATATCAATTTCAGAGTCCTGAAAAGAATGTATCCACAAGTCTGTTCTTAAACTCCAATGTGTCTTCTCCTACAGCACTTCCACCAGCAGCCGACGACACTTGCCTTCCAAAGATTGAAGAAGCACCGATCTGGACGGGAATGTTAGTACAAGAGAGGCTCAAACAAGGACCAGCAAGCACTTCTGATTCTGCTATGGAATCAATGGAACCTAGTGTGACAGAAGCGCTAGTAAACGCAGGCATGACGAAGTCATCCTGCATTCGCCAAGACAAGATTCCGGATAGCACAGATGTCCTTCCACCCCAGGATAATGTCAGTTTGGTCGAGGCGCAACGTGAAATCCCACTGGCAGGCGCTTACACCGACATTATCATCAACCGCGGCATTATTCACGGCCCATTTCAGCGTGATCTACCGGGTGCTTCTCCCGAAAGTGATGGTTCAAGCGGGAACAAATATCTGGATATGCTAAAGATTTCAGAAAACGAGATGCATGGCGGAAGCACAGCTGGCAAAAGTGATGAGCTGCGTTCAGAATCTAGTGGATTGCCTTTGGGACTTGCCTTTGGGGAACAAGACCTTCAACGTCTTTCAAAAGAAGCCGAACCAGAAGAACCTGCAAAGCACGTTGAATCTGCGGGACCTGTGCAATCATATATGATACCTCGTGAATATCAATTTCAGAGTCCTGAAAAGAAAGTATCCACAAGTCTGTTCTTAAACTCCAATGTGTCTTCTCCTACAGCTCTTCCACCAGCAGCCGACGACATTTGCCTTCCAAAGATTGAAGAAGCACCGATCTGGACGGGAATGTTAGTACAAGAGAGGCTTAAACAAGGACCAGTAAGCACTTCTGATTCTGCTTTGGAATCAATAGAACCTAGTGTGACAGAAGCGCCAGTAAACGCAGGGATGACGAAGTCATCCTACATTCGCCAAGACAAGATTCCGGATAGCACGGATGTGCTTCCACCCCAGGATAATGCCAGTTTGGTCGAGACGCAACGTGAAATCCCACTGGCAGGCGCTTACACCGACATTATTATCAACCGCGGCCTTATTGACGGCCCATTCCAGCATGATCTACCAGGTACTCCTCCCGAAAGTGATGATTCAAGCGGGAACAAATATCTGGATACTCAAAATATTGCAGAAAACGATATGCATGGCGAAAGCACAGCTGGCAAAAGTGATGAACTGCGTTCAGAATCTAGTGGACTGCCTTTGGGGCTTGCCTTTGGGGAACAAGACCTTCGACGTCTTTCAAAAGAAGCCGAACCAGAAGAACCTGCAAAGCACGTCGAATCTGCGGAACCCGTGCAATCATATATGATACCTCGTGAATATCAATTTCAGAGTCCTGAGGAGAAAGTATCCACAAGTCTGTTCTTAAACTCCAATGTGTCTTCTCCTACCGCACTTCCACCAGCAGCCGATGACACTTGCCTTCCAGAGATTGAAGAACCACCGATCTGGACGGGAATGTTAGTACAAGAGAGGCTTGAACAAGGACCAGTAAGCAGTTCTTATTCTGCTATGGAATCAATAAAATCTAGTGTAACAGAAGTGCCAGTAAACGCAGGCATGACGAAGTCATCCTGCATTCGCCAAGACAAGATTCGCGATAGCACGGATGTGCTTCCACCCCAGGATAATGCCAGTTTGGTCGAGACGCAACGTGAAATCCCACTGGCAGGCGCTTACACTGACATTATTATCAACCGCGGCCTTATTGACGGCCCATTCCAGCATGATCTACCAGGTACTCCTCCCGAAAGTGATGATTCACGCAAGAACAAATATCTGGATATTGAAAAGATTTCGGAAAACGAAATGTATGGCGGTAGTACAGCTGGTAAAAGCGATGCACCTCATTCCGAATCTAGTGGATTGCCTTTGGGGCTTGCTTTTGGGGAACAAGGCCTTCGACATCTTACAAAAGAAGCCGAACCAGAAGAACCAACAAAGCACGTTGAATCTGTGGAACCAGTGCAACCATCTCTGATACCTTATGACTATCGACTTCAGAGCCCCAAAAAGAAAGTATCCAGGAGTCCCTTCTTAAACGCCAATGCGTCAGCCGATGACACTTTGCTTTCAAAGACTGAAGAAGCCTGGGCGGGAATAGTAGCACAAGAGAGGCTTGAAGATGGACCAGTAAGCAGTTGCGATTCTGCTATAAAATTAATAGGATCAAGTGAAGAAGAAGCGCCGTTAAGCGCAGCCATGACGCTGTCACCCCGCATTCGCTCAGACAAAATTCCGTATAGCGCGGATGTGCTTCCACCCCAAGATAATACCAGTTTGGTCGATACGAAACGTGAAATTCTACTGGCAGGCGCTTGTACCGATTCAAGAATCAACCGAGGCGTTATTGAAAGCCCATTCCAGCATGAACCGCAAGGTACCACTCCCGAAGGTGACGATGCAAGTTGGAAAGGTTATCTCAATATTCAGAATACTTTGAATGATAAGATGCACGGTGGTAGCATCACTGGCGAACGTGATGCGCACCGTTCTGAATCTAGTGGATTGCCTGGTACACAATTTGGTGGCCAAATTGAAGAAACCGAAAGTTCGGAACCTGCCGGTGTTGGAACATCACTATTCGCTGAAAGAGAGACATTAACAGATCACAAATCTCTGGTTGGTCCCTCGACGGCTTCCATTAGTCCAATATACCGTTATGGGGCAACAGGAGCTGCAGGGAGCGAACCGACGCCGGTCACCGTGAGTTCTATGGATACAGCAACACTCGAAAGAATTCAGAAGGTATCACCAAACGTCAATGAGGTTGAAGCAGCAAGAGTGAAGCTGGAGGAGCTAAAAGCTGAGGATTCCTCAAGATTACGTCATAATATACAAGACGACATCCTTCCTGCAGAGCTCCACACATGTCCAGCGGAACTTGGAACAGTGTCTGACGCCGCTCCAACAGAAGGTGTAAAAATTGAAACCACGGAGGCTACCGAGTCCTTCGACCTTTTCGAAGGTCATTCCCCGAGAAAGGGTGAACAGGAAATGATCGAGGCCAAGCTCAGACCCGAAAATTCAAGAAGAGTAGAACTCGATACTTTGAATACGCTCTCCGATAGAGATGCATTAGTCCCTATAAACGAAAGCGTTGACCGCGAAGACGTCACTTACTTACCCGAAGAGCAAACACTGACGAAAGAGACTGATGACGTGTACGGGCGACAAGTAAAAGAACCCAAGGCTCCAGCGCGGGTTGCAATGACGATCGAAGCGGAGGAAAAGTCTGAACAACTGCCAATCAAATCGGACGCTGCAAGGCATGAAATCAGTTCTAAGATGGTTTCAAGTGACGCTGAAGACTCATCTGAAAAGCGACGAGAAGGACCAGAATGGGAAAGGTTTCACAGAAGCAGAAACAACACAGCTGGTGGCACGTGGGACGTTTTGGACGTCGAAGAGCGGGGCACATTACTCGCCATTAAACGAGTAGAAAGGCGGTCATGTGACAAACGAAGCGAGCGAATCCTGGTGAAACAGCAAGGAAACTTCCCGCCAGAAGAAAGTAGAACGGGGGTCCACGAAAGCTTCTTCGTCACCACGTCGGAAGTTCAAGAATTCGGGGCTTCAAGCGACCAGGCTAAAGACACAGAACGTCCGCGATACAACACGGACGGTAGTAGCTGTACGTTAAATAAATATGATCTTTCGGCTGACTTGGGCGACAAACCACTCACAGAAACAAGTCAACAAAGTCAGCTGGAATTTGACGCTCTCAATTTTAGAAAATACGCACAAGGTTCACAATATTCTAGCCTGAAAGAGAGCAACCCTATGTGCCTGCCATACGAAATAATTGAAGGTTCGCAGCGTAGCACAAGGCTCGCAGCGCAAGATCGGAAGGATTCTCACGATATGGCAGAAGTCGACGAATTTGTCTCAGCGAGTAACAGTCGATTCTACGAAATTTCCACCAGGCAAAGCGCAACGGGCGATAGGTCCAAACCTACATCGAGAATGACTCCGTCTAGTACAGAGGTCAAATCAGAAAATCAAACATCTAATTGTCTTAGTAAACTGTCTCCTGGGACCAAAAACAAGATTCGCGATAGCACGGATGGGCTTCCACCCCAGGATAATGCCAGTTTGGTCGAGACGCAACGTGAAATCCCACTGGTACGCGCTTATACCGACTTTATTATCAACTGCGGCATTATTGACGGCCCATTCCAGAATGATCTACCAGGTACCCCTTCCGAAAGTGATGATTCAAGCGGGAACAAATTTCTGGATATTCCAAAGATTTCGGAAAACGAGATGTATGGCGGTAGTACAGCTGGTAAAAGCGATGCAACTCATTCCGAATCTAGTGGATTGCCTTTGGGGCTTGCTTTTGGGGAACAAGGCCTTCGACATCTTACAAAAGAAGCCGAACCAAACGAACGAACAAAGCACGTTGAATCTGCGGAACCAGTGCAACCATTTCTGATACCTTATGACTATCGACTACAGAGCCCCAAAAAGAAAGTATCCAGGAGTCGCTTCTTAAACGCCAATGCGTCTTCTTCTGCAGCACCTCCAACAGCAGCCGACGACACTTTCCTTTCAAAGATTGAAGAAGCCTGGATGGGAATAGTAGCGCAAGAGAGGCTTGAAGATAAACCAGTAAGCAGTTGCGATTCTGCTATAGAATTACTAGAACCAAGTGAGGAGAAAGCGCCAGTAAGCGCAGCCATGACGGAGTCACCCTGCGGTCGCTCAGACAAGATTCCGGATAGCACGGATGTGCTTCCACCCCAAGATAATATCAGTTTGGTCAATACGAAACGTGAAATTCTACTGGCAGGCGCTTGTACCAACCCAAGAATCAACCGAGGCGTTATTGAAAGCCCTGTACAGCATGAACCGCAAGGTACCACTCCCGAAGGTGACGATGCAAGCGGGAAGGGTTATCTCAATATTCAGAAGACTTTGAATGCTAAGATGCACGGTGGTAGCATAACTGGCGAAAGTGATACGCGCCGTTCTGAATCTAGTGAATTGCCTAGTACACAATTTGGTGGCCAAGCTGAAGAAACCGAAAGTTGGGAACCTGCCGGCGTCGGAACATCACTATTCGCTGAAAGAGAGACAATAACAAATCGCAAATCTCTGGTTGGTCTCTCGACGGCTTCCATTAGTGCAATATACCGTTATGGAACTACAGAGAGTGAACCGACGCCGGTCACCGATAGTTCTATGGATACAGCAACACTCGAAAGAATTCAGAAGGTATCACCAAAAGTCAATGATGTTGAAGCAACAAGTGTGAAGCCGGAGGAGTTAAAAGCTGAGGATTCCTCAAGATTGCATCATGTTATACAAGACATCCTTCCTGCAGAGGTCCACACATGTCCAGCGGAACTTCGAACACTGTCTAACGTCGCTCCAACAGATGGTGTAAAAATTGAAACCACAAAGGCTACCGAGTCCTCCGACGTTTTCGAACGTTATTCCCTGAGGAAAGGCGAACAGGACATGATCGAGGCCAAGCTCAGACCCGAAAGGTCAAGCAGAGTAGAACTCGATACTTCGAATACGTTCTCCGATAGAGATGCAATAGTCCTTATAAACAAAAGCGTTAACCGCGAAGACGTCACTTACTTACCCGAAAAGCAAACGCTGACGAAAGGGACTGAAGACGTGTATGTTACATACGGGCAACAAGTAAAAGAACCCAAGACTCCAGCACGGTTTACAACAACGATCGCAGTAGAGGAAAAGTCTGAACAACTGCCAATCAAATCGGACGCTGCAAGTCATGAAATGAGTTCTAAGATGGTTTTAAGTGACGCTGAAGTCTCACCTGAAGAGCGACGCGAAGGATCAGAATGGGAAAGGTTTGACAAAAGCGGAGACAACACAGCTGGTGGCACGTCAGACGCTTTGGACGCTGAGGAGCGGGGCACATTACTTTCGATTAAACGAGTAGAAAGGTGGTCATGTGACAAACGAAACCAGCTAATCCTAGTGAAACAGCAAGGAAGCGTTCTGCCAGAAGAAAGTAGAACGGGGGCCCACGAAAGCTTCTTCGTCACGGAGTCGGAAGTTCAGGTATTCGGGATTTCAAGCGAGCCGGCTAAAGACACAGAACCTCCGCGATGCGACACGGACGGTAGTGGCTGTACGTTAAATAAATATGATCTTCCGATTGACTTGGGTGAAACACCAATCGCAGAAACAAATGAACAAAGTCAGCTGGAATTTGACCCTGTCAATTTCAGAAGATGCCCACAAGGTTCACAATATTCTAGCCTAAAAGAGGAAAACCCGATGTGCCTGCCATTTGAAAAAATTGAAGGTTCGCAGCGCAGCGCAAGGCTCGCAACGCAAGGTCGGAAAGATTCTCCCGACCTGGCAGAAGTCAACGAATTTGTCGCAGCGAGTAACAGTCAATTCTGCGAAATTCCCGCCAGGCAAAGCGCAACGGGCGATACGTCTAAACATGCATCGAGAATGACTCCGTCGAGTACAGAAGTCAAATCAGAAAATCAAGCACCCGATTTCCTTAGTACACTATCTCCCTCGACCAAAGACGAACTACGCCAGAACTCAATTGAATCGGACGAGCTGAGGTTTGAGAACTTCAGAACCACCATCGAACAAATGGCAGACCTAGCTGCTAAAAGCAAAACAGCAGTCGCGTATGACTCGTTTGTTCCACCCAAAGGAAAGGAAGATAACTTCTTGGAAAAAGTGCACTTCAAACTCGGGTACACTGTCCGGACAATAGACGATTACGACGTGAAGGCAATCATGTACGATCTGTGGGAAGACAACTCGGCCACCGTGGCCCACACCATCAAGACTTTCTGGATGTACTGCCCACAAAGCTTCTTAGTCTGTGTGAACGAGGAAGGTAAGTCGCCACCACATTCATTTCTCTTACCATATCTCAAGAACCGTTACGTGTATCGAGGTCAACCAGCTGCGAAGGCAGCGATATGTCTGTGGTCCACTCTGAGCCCTATGATGTTACATACTAATGAGCTATGTAACACGTGGGAGGGTCATTTTTCCCCTTTATTACAATGCACCACAAGATTCACCCAAATGCATACCGCCATCTTTGAAGCTGGCGGCCTGACATTTTTTGCCTCCCATCTCGTAAAGTTAAAGGGGGCTTCCTGTACAAATGGCGTGTATTACCCCCCCTTCACACTGGAAGCGGATCCGCGTTCGCGAAGCGGTTGCGAAAGCGGTTTTATAAAGATCCAGTGCAATTGCACGCGCATTTGATGTCATCGTGTGCGCGTGCAATTGTACTGAATCCTTATACAACCGCGTTCGCAACCGCTTTGCGAACGCGGATCCGCTTCCAGTGTGAATGAGCCCTTAGAGTGGTCACAGTCGATCGCTATATTTATCGGTACTGGTTTGCACCGGAACAAATATTATGTTAGGAAACGTCTATGCCATACGTCTTCATGTCAACAAGTACGAGGTGTGATCAAAACTTTTCGAGACTGATTTTGTAGTGTAAACAAACAGGGGCAACACAGTGATGCGCGCGCAGCATTCGGAGGAAGGGACCTTCGTGTCTCGTGATACCAAAGACCGTCGCTCTGTGAACATTTGGAGCTGCGCTCCACGAGTTTTTGTGACCACGTGCACGAGCACAAGGGCAATTTCACCATAGACTGCGAACACCAGAGCGAAAGCGAACATCTGGGGGGCTATGTTGCGCTTTTTTCACTCCCAGGAGACTAGGGAGAAGGAAGTGACGTCAACAACGCAGCAAATGCAGATTGGATGTTGATTTTGTTTCCTTCTGTCAACATCCAATATGCGTTTGCTCTAGTCATTGACGTCACTTCCTTCTTCCAAGTCTCCTGGGACTGCAAAAAGCGCAACATAGCACCCCAGTTCTGCGTCAAACACGGCAAATATAAAACAGAGACCTTTGAAATAATTCAGCAGGCTTGTTTGATAAAGCAGTGAATTTTCAACTCGCGCTTCAGGAACGGCAGAACGTCGCTGGAATCCCAAGAGCGATAGGGCAACCTTATCTGACCTCAGTGACGTTCTGCCATTCTTGAAGCAAGAGTGCCACTAAAAATGAAAGCCGCTTACAACTCCCTGTAACGCCGAATTAGAGCGCAGCTCTTGAGGAGGAGGAGGGAAGGGCACTGGGAGGGGGGGGGGCTGTTAAACTAACCAGGGGGGGGGTCACGTGACCTTGGGGGCCCCGTGACCCCCAATGCCGATGATGTCATCACTGACGTCACTTTTGACGTCATCAGTGACGATGACGATGCGGGTACCGATGACGTCATTAGTGACGTCACTGATGACTTCACCAGTGATGATGACGATGACGATGCCAATGTCGGGGACGTCATCAGTGACGTCGCTGATGACGTCATCAGTGATTATGACGATGACGATGCGGATGTCGGTAACGTCATCAGTGATGATGACGATGACGATGCGGATGCCGGTGACGTCATCAGTGATGATGACGATGTGGATGCCGGTGACGTCATCAGTGATGATGACGATGTGGATGCCGGTGACGTCATCAGTGATGATGACGATGACGATGTGGATGCCGGTGACGTCATCAGTGATGATGACGATGACGATATGGATGCCGGTGACGTCATCAGTGATGATGACGATGACGATGTGGATGCCGGTGACGTCATCAGTGATGATGACGATGACGATGTGGATGCCGGTGACGTCATCAGTGATGATGACGATGACGATGTGGATGCCGATGACGTCATCAGTGATGATGACGATGACGATGTTGATGCCGATGACGTCATCAGTGACGATGACGTCATCGGGGGGTCACGCGACATCGGCAAGGGTCACGTGACCTCGGGGGGTCACGTGACCCCGGTGGGGGGCTCGCGCGGTGCATTATGGGACATTTCCCATGATGCACCGCGCGGTTACGCCGACGGCGACGCCGACGGCGACGGCGACGCCGCTCAAGCCGGAAACGGGCCCCTAAGAGCTGCGCTCTAAAACAGCTCGCACACCTCACTGTTTTAGAGCGCAGCTCTTAGGCGCCCTTTTCCGGCTTGAGCGGCGTCGGCGTCGCCGTCGCCGTCGGCGTAACCGCGTGGTGCATTATGGGGAAATTTCCCCGCTAAATCTAGCGGAAAAAATTTCCCCGCTACATCTAGCGGAAACATTTTCCCGCTAAATCTAGCGGGAAAATTTCCCCGCTAAATCTGGTGGAAAAATTTCCCCGCTAAATTCAGCGGAAAAATTTCCCCACTAAATCAAGCGGAAAAAATTTCCCCGCTAAATCTAGCGGAAAATTTTCCTCGCTAAATCTAGCGAAAAAAATTTTACCGCTAAATCTGGCGGAAAAATTTCCCCGATAAATCGAGCGGAAAAATTTCCCCGCTAAATCTGGCGGAAAAATTTCCCCGCTAAATCTAGCGGAAAACTTTCCCCGCTAAGTCTGGCGCAAAAATTTCCCTGCTAAATCTAGCGGAAAAATTTCCCCGCTAAATTTAGCGGAAATTAGCGATTTAGCGGGGAAATGTTTCCGCTAAACCAAGGTCACGTGACCTCAAAGAGGGGTCACGTGACCTTCGTGGCCTTGGCTCCTCCTCCTCAAGAGCTGCGCTCTAATTCAGCGTTACAGGGAGTTGTAAACGGCTTTCATTTTTTTTTATGTCAGCCTTTTAAATCATTGCGGGGGTCTCTGTTTTAGATTTAGCCTGTTTGACAAAAAATTGGTGTTCGCTCTCGCTTTGGTTGCACTGTATGTTGAGATCGCCATAATGCTCGTGCATGTGGTCAAGCAAACTCGTGTTGCGCAGTTCCAAATGTTCACAGAGTGACGCCCTTTGGCATAATGACGCAGGAAGGTCCTTGCCTTCGACCGTCACGAATGACAAGTGATGAGGCGATAATAACTGAAGAAACTAAACGTTTAATGGAGCGAACTTGTGCCCAAAAATAAAAAAAGAACAGAAGAAAGCAGAGCGCCGGGGCCCGCTCGCTCTCCTGCTCACGCAGTCGGTTTTGCACGAGGCGCGGATCAACGGGGAAGCGCGGTCTGTCTCCAACTTATATGCTTTCGGGAAAAATGTTTGTAGAACGGAAAATGCTCAGAATTATAAAATATGTAATATTGCTTCATTCAAGTTTTTTGGATGGGATGCGGAACTTGATCTCAGATATGTAAAAAAGGGATATTTCAAAACATTTGTGGGGTGAAGGACGGAATTTCAAGGCAAAGTATAACAAACTATTTTTACTGAATTACACAGTTTAATCAAACCATAATAAGTCGAACACATGTTGATAATATAAAACAATCTCAGTGATTTAAGTAATATTAAATGAATCGTAAAAACAATTGCACTGTAAGCAACGGCTGCTGATCAGAATTACGTGCTTTCGACTAGAAATTACTGCGAATAAAAAGATAACTGTGACTAGTTATTTCAGAAAGCAATTTACAGCCTCCCTTTATCATCTCATTTATGCCAAGCGCCTACACATTAAGATGCAACCGCCTGCGTTCACGGTAAAAAATATCCAGGACGTTCTCCACTTGAACTTCAATGTCTCGGTGAACATTCGAAAGCGCAAGACCGAGCAGTCACTCATTCGAATTGGACGCTCCCAGGCATGCTTCCAACCGCCGTAGTGAAGAGAAAGAGCGCTCAGCTTCCGCCGTTGTTACGGACAGAATCGCTAGGATCTTGAAGATAAGGTGGACGTTCTGAAATAGGGCCTCCGGACAGAAGGCGACCGCCTGTAGCGCAGACCTGACGGGCATTGGACGCCTAAAATTTCAGTATTTTTGGCGAAGTCTTCCTCACTTAGTAAAATTTTCCTCCATCGAGTCGCTCACGGATGCGCTGACGGTCCGTCTTGCTTTCTGCTTTGCATGTCGAGGTGGCATCCGATGCAATTCGTTATTAGATCAATCTTTTCGTTGCACGGAACACCAGAAACTCCGAAAAGCCTTCATATTCTCACTACGCATAGGCGCATGGGTAGTCAAGTTCATTTCCACGTTCGGCGTGTGTTTTGCGTGTTGCGTGTTTGTGTGTGTATGTCATGTCATTTCTCCGAATGACGGAACGACGAGTTCGGACTGATGACTTCTCAAGACCCCGAGGATATGCTGCTGCTGTCTTTGGACTACGCTGCAAGATAAAGCGGCCAAGCAAAGATAAGACTTTCTTTCCTTCGACATCTGGTTCTGTACCACGAATTTGTTAAACCTTTAATAGATAATAGATTTTGATTTTTGCTCTAATTCTACAACGCCCAGTTTTTTTTGTTTTTTTTTTTTTTTTTTTTGCTGCTTTATTTTTTGTGACAATATAGCTATTTTTTTTTTGGGGGGGGAGGGGGTTGTTTTTTTTTTTTGTGCCTTCACGCGTTGGTAATGCAGTGGTACCTCATAAGCGGGGGGAGTTGTGTGCTGTGAGGAAGCTTTTAAAGTTGGTGGGCCGCAACTACGACGACAATAGAACACTGAGCCACCACGCGCAGTTCCTGTAAATGAAGCCTGCTCAGTTTTGAAAAGTGACAATGCAGCTTTACCCGTTTGGTCTTAAAGGGCCCCTAAAAAGAAAAAAAAAAGATCTTTTTTTGAGCAGTTTTGCTGGGACTCGGGTGTCAAAAAAATTAAATTTGTTATTTTTTTAATTTGTTTAGAGCAATATTGTCGGCGCGAGGTGCGACTTAGTCGGTAGTCACCTCCATTCTAGTTGTTGTCTCTCTCGGCATTTCGGCAGCGTGGAGGAGAGGTGAATCGGATGCAATAAAACTTTGGTTGGGGCTAGTTGGTTCATATCGATTAAAAGGCGCCTGTCCGTGTCCTACGTGTCTCTTTTTCGTCCTGTTTGTTCGCGCCTTTTAACCTTTTAATCGAGGTGAATCGGCTCCACCTTCACCTTGAGGTGAAAAAAGCGAAAGACCATCTCGTTGAGGTCGAAAGAGCGAATGACACATACTTTTTTTTTCTTCTCAGGGGCCCTTTAACACCGCCTCCCTAATCGTCCGTAAACACCGAGCTTACCCTGCGTCATTGGGGGGGGGGGGGGGGGGGGGGGAGGGGGGAATGCTATTGAATTCCTCCTAAAAAAAAATCCTGACTACGCCACTGACGACTTTAGACGAACGACGTGGACCACTTCACGTCGTGGTAAGCGGCGTGATGATGTTCTTGCTCCGTCGGGCATCACCTCGTAGTTAAGCTCCCCGAGGCGACGAAATACCTTGTACGATCTAAAGTATCGTTTCAGCAATTCCTCACTGAGGCCGCAGCGCCGGGTGGGCGTCCACACCCACACCCTGTCTCCGGGCTTGAAGTGGACGTCCCTGCGACGAAGGTTGTAGCGGCCCGCGTCGACGCGTTGCTGGTCTTGAATCAGGAGTCGGCCGAGCTGAGGGACTTCTTATGCCCGTTGGGCAACCACCTGGGCGTCGTCGCTTCCGTCGACAGCCGGTTCGTGGGGTAACATCGCGTCCAGCATTGTCGTCACTTTGCAACCATGAACCAGTTGAAAGGGTGTAAACCCGGTGGTCTCTTGCACGGCCGTGTTGTAGGCAAAGGTGACGTACGGCAACACCTCGTCCCATGTCTCGTGCTCCACGTCGACGTACAGGGAAATCATGTCGGCGATGGTCTTGTTGAGTCTTTCCGTCAGCCCGTTGGTCTGCGGGTGGTACGCCGTGGTGCGACGATGGCTGGTGTGGCTGCGACGAAAACTTCTTGTGTCAGCTGGGCCATGAACGAGGATCCATGGTCTCAGATCAGGACTTCGGGAGCGCCGTGCCGGAGGACGATGGATTCAACGAAAAACTTGGCAACTTCCACAGCAGTTCCGGAAGGAAGGGCTTTCGTTTCGGCGTACCGCGTGAGATCACCTTTGGCGACGATGATCCAGCGATTTCCCGACGTCGACGGCGGAAAAAGGCCAAGTAGATCCATTCCTATCTGCTAAAAGGGTGCTGTTGGCGGAGGAATTGACTGCAAGAGTCCGGCCGGCCTCGTCGGAGGTTCCTTGCGTCGCTGGCATTCATGTCATGATCGTGTGTTTAGGTGGACGGGGAGCCTGGGCCAGTAATACTTTTCACGAATACGGGCCAGTGTCCGGCTGTAACCAAGGTGTCCGGACGTCGAGTCGTCCTGGCAGGCTTGAAAGATCTCCCCACGAAGGTCGGTCGGGATAACCAGCAGCCACTGCGAGTTGTTATTCCCGAAGTTTTCTTTCTAGAGTACACCTTGTCTAATGGCGAAGGTCGGCAGGGCTCGTGAAAAAACACGTGGCATGGCACTCCCGCGCCCTTCCAGGTGCTCTATTAGTGCGCGCAGCTGAGGATCGTCTCGTTGACGTCGGGCCATGTCGCTGGTGTTCCCTGCGCCCAGGAAACACTCGCCGTCATTGTCGTCGCTGCTGCCGGAAGGTGTTTCGACGGGATCTCTGGACAGGCAGTCGGTGTCGCTGTGATTGCGGCCTGACTTGTAGAACTCTTGTAGTCGGAGACTCCGTCGCGCGAGGCGTCCTGACGGGTCCTTGAGGTTCGCAAGCCAGCAGAGCGAGTGGTGGTCCGTGACTACGCGGAACGGGCTCCCGTACAAGTATGGACGAAACTTTGTGATTGACCAGACGACCGCAAGGCATTCTTTCTCAGTCGTGGAATAATTTCTCTCCGCCTTGGACAATGTCCGACTTGTGTAGGCGATGACTCCCTCGGTGCCTTCTTGTACTTGGACGAGTACCGCGCCAAGTCCTGCGTTACTTGCGTCCGTGAGAAACTCGGTCTCCGCATCCTGGTCGAAATGTCCAAAAACAGTAGGAGCCTGCAGTCGTCGCTTCAGCTTGTCGAATGCCTGCTGCTGCTCCTCGGCCCATTCGAACTTCTCGGCGTCCTTCGTGAGGTTTGTGAGTAAAGCGGAAATCCTTGTGAAATCTCGAAGGAAGCGGCGATAGTAGGCACATAGCCCAAGGAAACTTCGCACGGCCTTCTTGTCTCTTGGCACTGGAAATGCTGCGACGGCGAGAGTCCTCTCTGGGTCTGGGCGAATGCCTTCATTACTAACCACGTGACCTAGGAACTTCAGTTCGTCATAGGCGACCCGACACTTTGACGGCTTGAGGGTGAGTCCGGCGGTCCATATGGCTCGGAGAACAGCTCGGAGTCGTCGCAAGTGCTCGTCGAAGTCGCCGGAAAACACTACGACGTCGTCGAGGTAGACGAGACAGTTCTGCCACTTCAGTCCTGCCAGTACGGTGTCCATGACACGCTGGAAAGTTGCTGGCGCCGTGCATAGTCCGAAGGCATCACCTTAAACTCGTACAGTCCATCCGGTGTGACGAAGGCTGTCTTGTCTCGGTCCCGTTCGTCGACTTCGACCTGCTGCAGAAGCCGCTCTTCAGGTCCATCGATGAAAATATCGAGAATGGCGCAGCCGGTCTAACGTGTCGTCGATGCGGGGGAGTGGATAGACGTCTTTCTTCGTCACCGCGTACAGCTGCCGGAAGTCCACGCAAAACCTAAGCGTCCCATCTTTCTTCTTAACCAGTACGACTGGAGAGGCCCAAGGAGTGCTTGAAGGTTGAATTATGTCGTCGTTCAGCATCTCTTGAACTTGCTCCTGGATTACCTGCCTTTCTTTAACGGAGACTCTGTATGGAGATCGATGAACAGGGCGTGCGTCGTCCTCGGTAACGATGCGGTGCTTCGCAACGGCGGTTTGGCGGACCTTCGACGACGTCGCAAAGCAGTCGCGGTATTCGGCGAGGAGATTAATCAGCTGACGTCGTTTCGGGCCCGAAAGGTTAGGGTCCATGTCGAGCTGCGCTGGCGACGTACTGTCTTGCTGAGGTGGCGAGGATTCGTCAATGGCGGCGATTTCGGCGGAGTTTCGGAGTTCCTTGACGTGGCCAACGGTTGCACCTTTCGTGAGATGTTGCGCTTCGTTTCGGAAGTTCGTCATGAGGACCACAGTGCGGCCATCCTGAAGTTCAGCTACCCCTCTAGCGACGCCTATTCGTCTTCCTAGAAGCAACTGGAGGCTCCCCTCGAGCAAAACTTCGTCGCAGAAAGCTTCGGTGATCCCGACAGGCACGAAAACACTCGACCGCGGCGGTATGTTCACGTGACTTACGAGGAATCGGACCGCAGATGACGTCGCTTTGAATTCCTCCGGGTGGTGAAACAGGTTTTCGTAGAGTTAGCCGGTTTGCTCCGAGGTCAATAGGGAGTTTTAGAATAACGTACGCAATTTTAGCGCACGCTAGCGCTAAATTTAGCGCTTGTGTTAGCGCACGCGACGCGAGAGAGTTTTAGAGTAGCGTTTCTCCGCCGCGACGCAAAAGCCCAAGCATCTCGCGCTTGCGACGCCACCAAGATTTTTTATTCTACACATGGAATGCTGTAACTTTAGAAAAAAAATAACGAGTTTTTTGGTCCAGAGTAGCATTTTAATTTGTTTAAACATGAGAACGCGACGTGAGCGGTTGAGCGGTCGTGTCCGCTTGCGTCGCCTCGGCGAGAGAGGTCTCGTGTACTGACCTTCGCACATCATACCTTCGCCGTGAAACTTTCGCGCGTCGCAAGCATCAAGTTGTCGGTAATCGCTGCCAAACCGAGTACAATGTCGTCCCGTATTGAAAATTGCAGTCGCGAGGATACCGCCGACGTCGCACTCACGACGCCGCCAAAGCAGCCGCCGACATAATCCTAGAAGCCGCCATGTTTTTTTAACTGTGCTCGTCTTGGATTTAGCCAACTTCTCATCACGAATCCTCCTAGGAGAAGCGCAAAGACGCTTTGCGTACGCACGCTATTTCCGAGAAATAGCACACGCTAAAATTGCGCACGCAAAGCGCAAAACCTGGTTTGCGTTCGGAGCATGCGCAGTGGCGACGACGCTATTCTTTGCGTACGCAAAGCTTTAGCGTGCGCTATTCTAAAACTCCCTAATGACGGCGTAATACTCGCAGAGAAAGTCCATTCCGAGAATAACGTCCCCTGAACAGTCTTGCAAAACAACGAACTTGACAGGGCACGTCTCACCATAGATCTCGACGCGAGGAGTGCATCTTCCGACTGGTGTGATGAGGTGCCCACCAGCGGTTCGTATTTGGGGGCCTTCCCACGGCGTTGTCTTTTCGCAGGCGGCGAGAGCCTCCCACTCAAGACTGAGTAGTCTGCTCCGGTGTCCACGAGTGCCGATGCGTCGTGGCCGTCGATAATAGGGAGTTTTAGTAGACCATGTTTCCCCCTCCGCTAATTCTCCGCTATGAAGAAACCGCCACTGCGCCTGCGCGCCGATGGCCTTGGCTGTAGAGTTACGAATAGCGGATGGGCTTAGCGGAGGGGGAAACACGGTCTACTAAAACTCGCTAATAACGTTTAGGTTGTTCGACACCGATGCAGGCGCGTCGTTGTGATGCGTAGCGTCGGGAGAGTGGGAGCGCTCTGTTGTTCTTGGAGGCTCTTTATATACTTCGGTCGTCTTCGGCAACGCCACCTCCAGGCGTTGCCGCACTTAGTTTTCCCGGCGACGCAGGGGAGAGAGGCTCTCTCGGCGAAGTCGGGGAGCTAGAGACGCTGAACTTCGCGGCGATGGTGAGCGGGACTCACGGCGGAGAGACGGCGCTGAGGATGGCGAACTTCGGAGGTATACTCCTTGATGTCGCGAGGGCGTTCGTCATACCTTGGCGTGGGTCGTTTGGGTGGAACCCGCGCAGCCCCAGTTGTCGGTAGGGGCATCCACGGTAAATGTGGCCGGCTTCGCCGCAGTGATAGCAAAACGGGTGTCGATCGGCCGTCCTCTACACGTCGGTCTTTCGCGGCGCAGCTTGTTCTGGGCGGACGTGCGCCCGATGCAGTGTTGTACGGAACGGCGTTCCAAGGAACGGCGTTCCTGGAACGCGTTCCTTTTAGGAGGAACGAAGGAACGCCGTCGTTCCATTTAGCATCGCTGGAACTGGAACGGGAACGCGTTACATTTTTACTGGAACGGAAAGAAGGAACGGGCGTTCCTTTTTTTTTTTTCGTCCAGTGGGGTTATTTTAATTTGATTTCTAAGAAGCAAATTCTGAAAGTATAAAAACAATATTTTTACGAAGAGCAGGATCTCGTTAACTTTTTGCTTGGTTATCTTCGGGTACGTCTTGTGTGGTCCCCGCTTGGTAAAAGTTGGGTGCAGGAGAGCTAGGGGATATCGATTCTATTTTCAGTGCCCGCGAGACTGCGCTACAAAAAGCAAAACTTTTAGTCGAAGGAAAAGACACAGAAAGAGGGACGTTTCAAACTCAGCTAATTTCTTTGCTTCCACGAATCCTCACACACCCAGAAATCTAAGGCCGACTACTGCTATCACTGAACTTCCACAAAGAGAACAACAGATACATCAAAAGTACAAATAACCAGGCATCGAACATACCCCCGTATCCCGAGCAGTGGGCACTTAAAAGTTACACAAAAATTTACCTTTATTAATTCTCTGCCTGTCCCATCCTTCAAACTGAACAACGAATCCAGCCTTCATGAAAAGGACTTGTAGTTTTCAATACTGACCTTCCAAAAGCCCTACCCTCTTCATCACTCGCTCGTCTTGCGGACAACATTGAGGATCAACGGTTGTTAAGTTCGAACAAGGGACTTTGTTATATTGAAACGTGTCAGGTTGTTGCAAAACGCTCGTGCAATGTATAGGGTGACAGTAAATTTGGCTTGTCTGAGTACCCCACCACAAACATAAATATGGGTAAAAGCTTAGATTTTTAAAGGTGTATATCAACAAATCAAACCCTGCTTCCGCCTGTTTTCTTCTCCTGGTGCTCTTCCATCACGGCCTTCAAATTCTTATGTTTACATTTGACGGAATAGATTAAAAAATAAAAAATAAAATATTTTCTAGATATAACTAAGTATGGTAATCAGCAAAGTACAAATGTAACGTATATGTAACGATACGTTCCGTTTTTTTAACTGTAACGGGAGCGAGTTCCTTCTTGACGTATGGAACTTGTAACGGGAACGCGTTCCAAAAATCAGGAGGAACGAGGAACGAGCTTCCGTTCCTATTTTTGAGGAACGTGTACAACACTGGCCCGATGTTCCTGGCGTCGGGAATACTGCGGCGCTGGAGGCTCTCGTCGGGGTGGCGCGGTATACTGGTGAGCTGGAGGCGGTAATCATTAGGTAGCTGCGGCGTAACTCAGCGTCGGCGGTTCGGGAGTGGCGCCGACGAGAACTTCTGGCTACAGCGCCTGATGAACTTCTTCCCGGACAATCTCGGCAATTGAGGGCGAAGCTGGGCTTGCGTCGGCAGGTAGAAGCTCCTGAATTTTCTCCCGCACGACGTCCCGGATGATCTCGCGAAGATCCGGGCTGTTGCAGCTAGAAGGCGAGAGTGCAGCGACGCCGAAAGTCGCTGGTCTAGTGGGAGGTCCGGGATTGAAGGGCACGTTTGATGTTCGTCGCCTCGGTGACGAAACCTTCGACTGTTGTCGGAGGGCTGCGGACAAGTACGCCGAAGATGTTTTCCCTCACGCCCCGCGTGAGGACACACAGTATTTTCTCTTCGGTGACTTGAGGGTCTGCACGGGTATTCAGCCGCAGAACATCTTCCACGAAGCTCCTGACGCTTTCGTTGGGTGCTTGAAACCTCGACTGTAGAAGATTTTCGGCCCGCTGCCTACGATGCTGATTCATGAATGTCCGCTTCAGCTCGGTGACGCAGGTGTCCCACGACGTCAGCGAATCCTCATGGTTCTCGAACCAGTTTCTTGCAGTTTTCTCCAAGGAGAAAAAGAGATTTTGTAAGCGCTCTTCCGTAGTCCAACCGCTATGACGGGCTAGGCGTTCATAATGTTGAAGCCAGTCCTCCACATCCTCATGGGCCTCACCATGGAATGGCGTCGGATTGCGTGGGGCGACAGGCATGAAGACGACAGATGGAGCAGTCAAGGTCTGCGGCGACTGGTTGTTCATCGTCGGCCTGTTTGACTGCTTGGTCCTGGGTGGCAAAAGTCCAAATTCCGGGTGTAGGCCTTGAATACGGCGACTTAATCGGGTCTCGGTAGTGTCTTCGTCGAGTCGTGGTGAACTAGCTGTCGGACTTGCACTGCGGGCCCTCGGAGGGGTACGCAGCACATCACTGTGCTGCCCCCTCTCTTTACGCTACAAAGTCAATCTCGAAACTTTTTTATCTCACCTCGTAGAGTCGCGTGACTCTTAACGCTCCCTCACTATGTCTACTTTCCTGCAGATGTATGTGTGAATGGAAATGCCCTATTTTCAAGTGGACTGGTGCTCGCGCTAGTCCCTTGGCTCTAGTGCGCAAACAAACATTGTTGGTGTAAATGCTTGTACTCTGTACTCCCCACAGCCTTTTAGAGATAAAACCAGTATCACCTTGACGAACATAGAGGAGACGTTTCCCATACTACCCGCCATCGCTCATATATCCTTAGGCGTGGGCTTCCGCAGCACTTTTTACAAAGGGGGTAGCCGCCTTTCCTGTGAGAGAAAAGAAGGGGGTATGCGTTTTTATTTACATTTTTTTTAGACGGAAGTAACTCGGGATGGTGTTATTCTGCATTCATTGACGTAAATAACAGGTGACGTCAGACAACCAACTTCGTCAATGTGCTTGTTACACATACCATCGAGCTTTTCGTTCACATTTGATAACCCTAGTTGTGCCGTCTCGAGTAGGAACCATAAACCTAGGTCATACTGCACGTACGTCGTACTACAGACACGGTGTACAGAAATGATGAAATAAAAATCTGCGGACAGGGTTAGCACACTATTTATTGCGGGGGGTTAGGGCACTATTTATTCTTTGCCCCCGCCCCCCCCCCCCCCCCCCCCCCCCCCCCCCCACTCTCTCCACTCGATGCAACATTGGTCGCGCACGCTAAACCAACAGCTGCGCTGCGTCGCTGACGCTCTCTCCCGTGGCCTAGCTACGGTGTGACCAACACCACCACAAGCAAGCAAGGGCCGTGCAGGGTTCCCACTGAGAGCCTATCGCTTTAAGGAATCCTTTTTCTAACATTAGGCAGTTCTGGTAGATCCTTTCGATGACTACGATAACGACACCCGATACTCCGGAGCTTTTGCGCTCGCATCTAATGGTTATCGGGCATCGTTATCGGAGGTTATCGGAGCAATAAGCAAGCACGTTTCTGCGAAATGCCCGACAGGCCGATACTGAAAGCATTTCTAGGCGCTCACTGCTCGGGCGTTTGTAGGTACTTACTGCGGCATCATTAGCGCCGTCGTGTTCGAGGACGAGATTGCTTTCTGCGGCTTCAACCACGTCAAGCCAGGTACGACAGAGGGCATTCGTCGCATGCTGTGGGACGCGGTGCTCGCCATAAATGCGGGCAGAAACGTATTCACGCTGGTCCCCGCCGAACGAGTCAACTCCTACCACCGACACCTTGGCTTCCACACGTCGAGCCGAGGGCTCGTGTTGCACGGCAAGCTGCCAGAAACGACGGATATCAGCCACTTCGGGAAAACTGACACCGTGGGGACCAAGGTAAGGTGCTAGTAGGTGGCGCATGCCGCCGCCCAATTTCAAGGGTTCAATTGTGTTAGTCTAGCCATTTAGTCTTCGAAGCTGCAAGAACCCCAAAAACTCGTTTCACCTTAGTTAGAAGGGAGGTGCAACATCCTTGTACTTTCCGCGAATACCACTTAGAATGAATTACTGGCGTTTGTTACCTAAGAAACAAGGCTTACTTTTTGCTTTCCACGCAATAATAGTCGCAGAATAAAAACAGGTTGGCAAAGCACAGGACACACGCCAAGTCCCAGACATTGCTATACACCTTGCAAGTGGGCGCATTTCGGTATTCTGCGCATGGGAAAGGAGGTGTGAAGGTGGGAGTCGAGGTTATAGACCTTTTCCACAAGGACGCCGCCATCTTAAAATATCGTCACTTCCAGTATGGGCGAAAACATAGTTTTGCCGTCGCCACGCCAATAGAATGCATTTAGGAGATAAGCGTAACCCTCACCCATTCCCGTTTGTCTCCCCTCTATTTTTTTACTATTTGCAGGTTGAAACGTTCTAATATTTATTCGTCGCCCGTACTGTCTACTTGGCGATCGGGGGCGAGAGTAAGCGGAAAAGGTCTATACTAAGCTCCGCCTCCTCGGGCCGGGGGAGGGGGGGGTCGTCACGGATGTAAACATTTCGGCGTCGGCAATGGCGGACTGTAGCCGTAAGTCCTTCGCGCGATTGCTTGTTAAAAATAGAAAGAGAGAAAACAACGTTTCACTTCTGTCCTGTGTGATTTCGAGGTCTGCTCCGATCAGGCGCTGTCCAAGGGGCAGTGTTACCAGGGGAAATAAAAACGTGCTGAGTCTTCGGATGTGGTGGGCGCATTGACGACGGTGCGTTGCACTTTACATTTCTGGGAGGATTGACAGATTGAGAGCGCTTTCTTGATTCGGTGGATGGTGGTGCATGTCCGTTCTTAGTTGGTGGAGCGATTTGTCTGGTTAATTCCGGTAACGAACGAGACTCTAGTCTATTAAATAGGTGCATGGTTCTCTGCACCTTGCACCCTCCTCAGAGGGACAAGCGGCTTCTAACCGCACGAAACAGAGCAATAACAGGTCTGTGATGCCCTTAGATGTTCGGGGCCTGCACGCACGCTACACTGAAGGAAGCAGCGTATTTTTATTCCTGTCTGTTAAGACAGTAAGCTTAGAAAAAAGTGGCTTGAGCAAATAATTGAAGTCCATCGGATTAGCCCCGAGCAAGTGTTCGTCTGTATAAATATCAGGGCACAGGAAAATAAGTTTCCATAAAATTTCGCCAAAAATAAAAACAATAATTACTCGTTGGTGTCAACGAGTTTACGACATAACTTCCGCGATACGCTCGACGCCGCACACGAAAGAGGGAACTTGCGGACGCTAACCCCCCGCGTTCTGGGCAGTTCGCAAAGAAACCTCGGCGTGTCGGCCACTTCGCCTGTGAATCCTTTGGCTTCGCTCCTTGATACGTGTCTGCTAGAATTGTTAGACAAAAACACATCGTACCGCTCGAGTTATTTCATCTGTCCTCCCTGAAAGGCAAAGTCGACCTCGCTCGTGAAGGTAAGACAGCTGTTGAATAGCAGGTGACGCTGCAAAGGAGCAGACGAAGCTCAGATAGGGGGTCTTGGCGACCCCCTATCTTTCCGCTCGAGCCAATCAGAGCTTGGCGTTCTGACGTTATCGCAACCCCTCCGCAAGAAGCAGACGAACTTGCCCTCCGCATAGGATTCAGCTGTTGTTGTCTTTGCAGCGATTGGACACGAGCCCCTACCTGAATGCTTGTCGAGCCATTGATTATCACGAGCCCAAATTGAGTAATCGCTCAATGCTCGGGTCCAATCTATGAGACACCTATTCAAATATTGTCATTCGGGGGACTATGCCACATTGCGAACTCCGTGCTACGTTATTAAACATTGTGATGGAGTTGATTGAAAGAAAACATTGGCTTTTATACCTAAAAACACACAACAATAAGCAAGTTTCTTGTTGGTGACGCTGCGTGGGCGTATAGTTCGGTCCCACTAAGCTCGTGCCAAGTGAAAAACATTCCAGCTGAATATCGTTGCATCGTCCCTTTAAGAATGCGTCAGAAGTAACGACACCCAATGGGGAAACACTGAACTGAACAGGTCTTTCACAACTTATGCTCGTCCCTTTTGGCTTTCGTGATAAGATGTCGCCGGTTTGCGCGATGGAACAGTTCTCCCTGTGACTCTGTTACCGTTGTATCAGCGTATTGCCCAGGTCATTCTGGGAGCAACCTACGCTACCGCGTAATTCGGACATTGTGCGCTTATCGACGTTCATCAGCACCGCAGTCCTTCCATCACCTCCTCGAAGAAGGCTATGCCTTTGGACGCTCGCTTAAGCCAAAATATCGCCAGAGGTTTGAAACGTATATAGGAATAAACAATGGGGTAAACCGCTTCGAGTCTAATGCTCAATACGTGCTGAAACCTGAGCGTCGTGCGTTGAGCTGACACGTGGCACGGCACGACCTGACTAAACGTATTTGCCCGATAGTGGCGACCTTTATAGTTAGCTGAAGTTGCGAATGCATTCACCACTGCCAGCCATTGTTCCTTCCCAATGCTCAAGTATTTAAATATCAAACATACGACCAGTGTAAAACGTTCAGGTTTTCCTACTCATAATAATCCAAGCCCCATATTTTTTTTATTCAGTTTGTTCCTGAATTTAATCGAGCTGTACACTAATATAATATAAGTGTCAATGATTTTAATCCAAGTTGTCAACAATTTCATCCCAACTTCATTCATTTTAATTCAAGAGTCACATAATTCAAACCGTCCATATCTGCGCGTTTTTGCTATGACTACTAACTGATACGTCATAACAGTTTTGATAGTCTAGGTTTCTTGCAAGTCATGAATAACATTTCACTGTATGCGCGCGTTGAGTGACTGGTTCTCTCGTGAATTTTGAGGAATTTCTCAGACCATAATACGTAAGCTCGAGACAGAATGATGGGGATATTTTGTCGGTTTTAGAATAGTAACAAAAATGTTTCAAGAGGCTTGACAGTAATACCATCTTTGAAAAAAATTTGTATTTTAATTTTGTGTATGCATTCAATGGCATGAACAATGGCAGGAAGCGGATAAAGAGGATTGAAGCGGTTCGACGATTTGCACGCAAGTCACCCGCATTTGTGAACGCTTTCGGCAATGAGTATGTCTAATGCAAGGCGTAGAGGTGGTCCTCAGAAAGATCGAAACCTGACTAAACAATCTTACCAAAATATATATCCAATCAAGATCGGGCGCGGTTGCCTGACTGCTGACGACGAAGCGGTAAAATCAAGCAACTTGCTGAAACATTGAGAAATAGCGTGAAAACTGCTTGGTCAATTTCGAAGACTGACATATGACAGAGATGAACCGAAATCCAGGGATGGGGGGGAGAGGGGGGGGGGGGGGGGGGGGGGGGGGGGGCTCAAAGGATACCTTAAACTCGGAAGCTGTGCAGGATCTGGCAGCTATGCTGGATAAACACCCGAAGCTTCACGCTGATGCAACTCAAAAAAGAGCAAGAACAACTGGACAAGGTATGCAAATCAGCTCATCTGCAATTGACAGACTTTTGTATGGACACGGCTACACAACAAAGCAACTTTTACTGCCGCCCATTAACAAAAATCACGATGACGTAAAAAGTGCAAGAAGAATACGCTTCTCGGCTGCAG